>NC_056741.1:195878361-195904190 GCF_019279795.1 Protopterus annectens
TAACTTAAGAATTACTACGATGGCAAATTTAGAAATATTCATAAGGACATTGCAGAAACTACAACTACCACAGGGTATAGTCCCATTTTGATGCTTAAAATTCACCTCACTGTTCTTGAAACATACGAGGCATTTTAAGCTCTTTCTATTCTTATACTCACCTAGGTCTTTCACCTACTATATTTTTTATTTTTTCATCAGAACAAAGGATTAACAAGTTCTGTTCAACCATTGATCTAATAATATTAATATCTGCTGACTAATATATATTTAAACATAAAGGTAAATCATCACACTGATTAATTTCTGGGACAGTCCATTTCAACTTAGAAAAGAAATAGGCATTCTCAGAAAAAGATAAAAAAACTTTGTTAACGGTCGGTGAAGGAATCCACGTCTTCCCTGTTCTGGCATGTATACACATGGAAATTTTTACTTAGATGTTTTTTCACCTCACATAGACTACAATAATGTATAAGAAAGATGAAATGAAATGCTGGTGATGTGGAACCCTGATGGTGACTGGAAACATATGGTTGTTAATTGCAAAATAATTTCCCCATTTTGGTTAGACTCTAAATATCTTTGTAAAGCTCTACGGAATGATAACTGTATAATTTCTGTCTACCTTATCCTTTTTAATGTTCCTGTTCATAAAGTCATTCCTAAAAAACAAACATTTTTATTATGGTGCATCCTCTCTATAGCAAGGAAAATTATTACTAAAAATTTGAAATCCCAGTCTACTCCTGTCTTTAAAGCTGGGTTTATTGTTCTTGCAAAATACATTTGCAAGAATGGGATTGCTACTATAAAAGCTAGGACTAACAACACAACTCATCATTTAATTGCTTGGACAAAATTATCTAATGTGTTAGAGAAATATTAAGTGTTCTCCTATGTATATTGCTTTTTTAGTTATTATGGATATTGTATATAGCTTATTTGTTTTCTTGTGTTACTATGTTGCTAAGTTACTGTGTTATAAAATGAATAAAAACATTCTGGAAGAAAAAAAAATTCTGATGGAGCTATTTAAACTTTTCATTTCAGCCACTGAATCTACATCATCTCTAGCCCCAACTCGGAACTTAGTTTATTTTAATGTCTTTCTTTTTTAACTTAATATAACTGTGTTTATAGACCCTTTTGTGAATAGATGATTCTTCTCTTTAGTTCCTTGTCATTTTATGATCAATTTGTTTGAGGCTCACACTGTTTTTTTTTATCAAAGAGTTTTATTGAATACAATGCCTGTTTTTTTTTTTTTTTTTTTTACAGTTCTTACAGCAAACACATGGTACAAATGCTTCTGGTTCATACAGTAACTAACTCAAGTAACTAATGCACTCCTTTGTGGATGTTAATAAATATAGTCAAGTCAGGGGTCATGTCCTGAAGCTCTTATAAATTCATAAGTACTAGGCTAGCACCCTTTGTGGGTGATTTTAAGCTTAGCCAAATCCCCTTTTGGCATTTTAATTATCCTATCCAATTTTATGCTAGACTGGCCTCACCCACCCAATGGTTAATAATTATATATTACCCCTAGTGAGAATAATTGAGGAAATGCGTATCATAGACATTTCAGGTAACTATGTATGGGATAAAAGCACTTATAAGTTTACCTTTCTCCATTAATAGTAGATGGGACAGTCCTGGGGTAAAATTTTCTTTTCCTCATCCATAGATCAAGTTACACTTTGAATATGGGAAAGTGATGAGCTTTGTTTTCACATGGATGGAAGGGGTCTGTTTCCACAGCGGCGGTATCTTCTGAAGATAAACTTGTCTCGCCGACCATTCTATGCGATGTTCAAAGAGGTTTGATCCATAAACTGAGATATTTTTTTGTAATCATTTGACATGATGTGCATTCATCGTAAGTGATGTTAGGTCAGAAGATTCCTTCTTTTACCCATACACAGGTCAGCTCCAGCAATCTGTAGGATATAGAGTAAATGACAGGGGTTTTAAGTCAGTCCATGTAGAATATATTGCCTGGAGGCATTTGCCCCTAGTTAGTTATTTCTATGGGCATTCCATTGCTGCATATGTCTGGATTGATGCATGCCAAAGGTGGCATATACACTCATTGACTGGCCAAAAGGGGCTGAGTAAAGTGGAACAATGACATATATAGACCTAGACACAATCATTCTGCTTATAAGTTGTGCAATATAGAAGGACTTTCTTACAATAATGGACACACATGTTGGTGAATGATAGATACTGCCCCACATAAACTCCCCAAGTTCAAACAACGTGTCATCTCTTGGGGAAAATTGTCAAATTAATAGTAGTTCCTCAGTGTAGATAAGTTTTCAAAAGGATACAATACTACATTTTTTTGGCATTTAGTTTCAGTTTGTGATGTTGCACCAGTTATTTATTATGGAAAAACCTTCCTGCAGTATGGCTAATGGGGATTCAATAACTGCTCCTAACTTGTAGTGATCTGCAAACTTAGTTAGCCACAGCCCTTTGGCACTGTCTTTTATTCCTTGAAGTACATGCCCAACAGGAGAGAGAAGTCTCAGCAGAGGAGTACTATGGGACTTCACTGGGTGACTCAGTCTTTTGTGGAAATAACTTCCCTTATTTTGAATTTCCTAAGTCCTCTCTGTGAGTTGGTTGGTAATTCCAACGGGTGACAGGGGTTTTATTCCCAGTTTATTTTGTTTTCTACTATGCCCGAGTGGGGGATTGTGTCAAAGCTTTTGGCCAGGTTGAGGTATGGTGTGTGTTCCTTTTTACCTTCATAAAACTGCTTTGTGGCATTTCAAACAAGTCCACCAGGTTGAATAAGCTTGGCGCCCTTGAGAAACCAAATCTAAACTGGGGTGGTCCAGTGACTGGAGGTTGTCTGTAATGTCTTTACTGATTAGTTCCATATGATAAGTGTTTTGGTTTTACAAAGGTAATATCAATTAGGTAGTACAGGTACCACTTTGTTTGTTACATTTACATGGCACACATAGGCCACTGAAAAGTTGAAGTACTATGGTAAAATGTGTTTTAATAATCATTAAATTCACTCCAGGTTTGTTGAAACATTGTTACAGCGTATGTTTCTGGAATATATATAAAACCAATGGGTTAGCTACCTGCTTCTACAGCAAGAATAGGCAGAGTGATTTTTCAGTGGTCTTTGGCTCTGATGTGAAATGACACACAGTGGCGTTCTGCCAGATCCCTAATACTAATATTTATTTATGTTTAACGGTGAAGGGTACAATATACTTGTTCATTTGTCATCTGGTATTACTTCTCTGCCACCATTAGTTAGGTGCAGATTATTTAGTGTGCATTTAAGTAGCTTCTGCGATGCACGTGTGTGTGTGTGTGTGTGTGTGTGTGTATTATTATTGAGAAGTAGTAGTGTGTGTGTGTGTGTGTGTGTGTGTGTGTGTGTGTGTGTGTGTGTGTTTGTGTGTGTGTGTGTGTGTGTGTACTTGTGCATTTGAGAGAGAAAAGGAGAAGGAGAGAGTATAGATTTATAGCATGAAGGACTTGGATTATTGCTCTTAATGTAAGGGTCACACATCCTTATATAGCTTTTCATGTTGCAGCAAATTGCCTGTGTGTGTTTGTGTGTGTGTGGGGGGGGGGGATATGTGGGTGTGTGTGAAAGAGAGAGACAGAGAGAAGAGAGAGTGTGCAGTTATAGGTGGAATGGCTTGGATTGTTTTTCCTGTAGAGTTAGTGCAACTGAATTTAGTTTTACTTATAAAAGCAAAGCATTCTTAGAGGGTGTGTTCTGCAGTCGTCTTCTTTTGATGTGGATTGTAATAAATTCTCTGAATAAATTCATAAGTACTAGGCTAGCACCCTTCGTGGGTGATTTTAAGCTTAGCCAAATCCCCTTTTGGCGTTTGAATTATCCTATCCCATTTTATGCTAGACTGGCCTCACCCACCCAATGGTTAATAATTATATATTACCCCTAGTGAGAATAATTGAGATCGTATCATAGATAATTTCAGGTAACCTATGTATGGGATAAAGCACTTATAAGTTACCTTTCTCCATTAATAGTAGATGGGACAGTCCTGGGGTAAATTTTCCTTTTCTCATCCATAGATCCAAGTTACTCTTGAATATGAAAAGGGATGAGCTTTGTTTTACATGGATGGGAAGTCTGTTCCACAGCAGTAGTATCTTCTGAAAGATAAACTTGTCTCGCCAAACCATTCTGTCGATGTTCAAAAGAGGTTTAGATCCATAAACTGAGTATTTTTTATGTCATTTGACTTGCTGATGTGCATTAAATGCATCAGTATTGGGTCAGAAGATTCCTTCTTTGCCATACACAGGTCAGCTCTTAGCAATCTGTAGGATATAGAGTAGAGCAACAGGGTTTTAAGTCAGTCCATGTAGAATATATTGCCTAGGCATTGCATCCTTTCAGTTAGTTATTTCTATGGGCATTCCATATGTCTGGATTGATGCATGCCAAAGGTGGCATATACACTCATTGACTGGCCAAAAGGGGCTGCATAAAGTGGAATAATGACATATATAGACCTAGACACAATCATTTTGATTATAAGTTGTGCAATATAGAAGGACTTTCCTACAGTAATGGACACATGTTGGTCGAATGATAGATTACTGCCCACATAAGCTCCCAAGTTCCAAACAACCGTGTCATCTCTTGGGGGAAAATTGTCAGTGTGGTAGTTCCTCAGTGTAGATGATTTTCCAAAGGATACAATACTACATTTTTTTGGCATTTAGTTTCAGTCTGTGATGTTGCACCAGTTATTTATTATGGAAAAACCTTCCTGCAGTATGGCTAATGGAGATTCAATGACTGCTCCTAACTTGTAGTGATCTGCAAACGTAGTTAGCCACAGCCCTTTGGCACTGTCTTTTATTTCATAGAAGTACATGCCCAACAGGAGAAGTCTCAGCAGAGAACCCTATGGGACTCCACTGGTGACTGGTCTTTTTGTGGAAATAACTTCCCTTATTTTAATTTCCTAAATCCTCTCTGTGAGTTAGTTGGTAATTCAACAGGTGACAGGGGGTTTTATTCCCAGTTTATTTTGTTTTTCTACTATGCTTGAGTGGGGGATTGTGTCAAAAGCTTTGGCCAGGTTGAGGTATGATGTGTGTTCCTTTTTACCTTCATCCATTGCTTTTGTGACATTTTCAAACAAGTCCACCAGGTTGAATAAGCTTGGCTTGCCCTTGACAAATCTAAACTGAGATGGGTCCAGTGACTGGAGGTTGTCTATGTCCTTATTGATTAGTTCCATGATAAGTGTTTGGTTTTACAAGGTAATATCAGTGGGTAGTACAGATACCACTTTGTTAGATTTACATGGCACACATATTAGACCACTGAAAAGCTGAAGTGCCATGGTAAAAATGTGTTTTAATAATCATTGGCGAATTCACTCAGAGTTTGTTGGCTGTGTTACAACGTATATTTCTGGAATATATAAAACCAATGGAGTTGAAAGCTACCTGCTTCTACAGCAAGAATAAGGCAGAGTGATTTTTTTCAGTAGTCTTTGGCTCTGATGTGAAATAACACACAGTGTGATTCTGCCAGTCCCTAATACTATTTGTTATGTTAACAGTGAAAGTACAATATGCTTGTTCATTTTGTCATCTGGTAATACTTCTCTGCCATTAGTTAGGTACAGATTATTTGAAAGTGTGCATTTTAAGTAAGCTATTACATGTGCACGTGTGTGTGTGTATGTGTGTGTGTGCGTGTGTGCGTGCGTGTGTGTGTGTGTGTGTGTGTGTGTGTGTGTGTGTGTGTGTGTGTGTGTGTGTGTGTGTGTGTGTGTGTGTATGTGTGTGTGCGAGCATGAGTTAAGGAAGTTCATGTGTGCATGCATGTAAGAGTGTGTGTGTGTGTGTGTGTGTGTGTGTGTGTGTGTGTGTGTGTGTGTGTGTGTGTGTGTGTGTGTGTGTCTGTGTGTGTGTAATGTGTGTATGTGTATGTGTGTGTGTGTGTGTGTGTGTGTGTGTGTGTGTGTGTGTGTGTGTGTGTGTGTGTGTGTGTCTAATATCTGAATTACTCAGCAATTACACAGAATGCATACCACTCAGCTGTCCCTGACTTTGCAGAATGTCCCTGATTTTTTCTCCTATTTTTCTCCTATTCTCATAAAATGTTTGTTTTTCTAATAACTCGTCAAGGTTTTCAGACAAGTCAATAATCGTTTCAGATTTGTTTCATACTTCTTCTTCAGAAATTCCATGTAGAGATAAAAAGCTGTTCTATTCACTTTTTTAGTGAATTAGAGAAATATTTAAAATGTGTCCCTGGTGTCGTCCTCTCATTATTTTTCACTGTATCCCTTATTCTTGAAAAAAAGTTGACATATGCAGAGAACAATATCTCTCAATGGTGCCTGAATTTGCAGAACATCATTGATTTTTGCCCTGTCCCTGACTTTCTAGTAAGTCACTAGAAAATCAGGGACAAAGTGGATCATAAACAAGTCAATAATCTTAGACTTTAGAGTTTCATATTTGCTATTAAAAAAAAAACATGTGTTGATGTAAAACATGTTCTATTAACTTTTTAACTGAATTAGAGCAATATTTATAAATTGTACTTGAGTTTGTCACCCCCCCCCATTATTTTTGGCTGTGTCCAGAATTGTTAAACAGATAGGTTGAGAGGTATACATGCCCCCACCCCCCATACTGATTATGGTAAAAGTAAATTAAAAAAAAGAGCTTGTATATGTTTTTGTGTGCAATGTCTACTATTATAATTGCTGATAGTTTTGTCTGGTTTAATGTCACAATTAAAAAAGAATACATACCTGCAAAAGAAAAACTGTCCTTGAAGATCCACAGCTCTACAATACAAGACAGTCTCTATCAAAGGACTACTTGACTAGAGATTGCCAGGGAAGCACTGCAGTTGTTTGCTAAGGACAACTGATCATAGCTGCGTAGACTGCACAGTTCTCCATAGAGACAGACAATGACTAGAGACTGGAGACTCGGCACTGCAATTGGCTGCTAAGGGCAACTGAACACAGTGTAGAAGAAGGACATGGGTTGTCTACTCATGCCCCATTACCATGACCAAAAAAAAAAACACATTTGCTCTCCACTGCACATTTTTTATTTTCTGCAATGCATGGAGGATAAGACTCAATCATGCCCACGCAATACAAATCAGTTACAGCCTATATTTCATGGCAGATCAGCTTAGAGTTCTTAAAGGAAGTGAAGCTGCATTTCCTTGGAGTAATTTGGTTTGGCTACCTTAACTTAAATGTTCTAAATATGATTTAACACTATATATTAATGAAATATATAATGTTAATTGCAAGATGGCCATGTCACTTTGGCAAGATTTCTGGTTTTTGGTTTATCTTTCAGCTATGCACTAACAAGGAAAATGGTCATCCTATACACTGTGAATAACCCCAGAAAATTTCTGTCCAATATGATTTCACAGTTCTCATCCAAGAAGCCATGACAGCAGTTACAATGCATAAAGAATTTAAAGGGAACCAGATAATAATAATAATAATAATAATAATAATAATAATAATAATAATAACAACAATAATAATAATAATAATTATAATAATAATAATAATAATAATAATAACAATAATAATAATAATAATGATAATAATAATAATAACAATAATAATAATAATAATAACAATAACAATAACAACAACAATAACAATAACAATAACAACAATAATAATAATAATAATAATAACAACAACAACAATAATAATAATAATAATAATAATAATAATAATAATAATAATAACAATAAAAATAACTTGGCTGGAGACTCCTTGTTGTCCAATACAGCTGGAAAAACTGGAACCTTCTGCCACCTGATCTAACATTACAACCTTCCCTCCCACTCTTTAAACAAAGGCTCAAGAAAGATTTTAAAACACACTGGTTATGCCCCTATTGCAACCCTGACTAATCCTTGCCTTCTCTACTGCTATTTCTATACTGCCTCCTCTCATTAATCAATATTATTTTACCCTTCTGTAAGTAGTAACTATCACTTGTAAATTAAATAACTTGGACTTGAATGTAAATTTTCAAATTTTCTGTATATTACCACAGATATACTGTAATGTGACTTACCCTAGCCTGTAAGTATATAGGTATTCAAAGCAATTTTCCTCTCACTAATACTTACTTAATAATGTAATGTCCTTTATTTATATAAGTATGTATGATATATTTGTGTTAGTAGATTTCTGTGTTAAAAATGGAGCTTTTCTCCCCGAGTTTCTACTGAAAATGGAAATATATCCAGCTGGACTACCCGGTTAACAAATGTAAAATAAATAAATAAACACATAAATAAATAAATAATGATAACTAGTTTGATGTGAATATCTACTTCACTGACAGATGTAACGGACCTCCCAGTAGCTGGACTGGTAATTGCTTGAGCATTTTACAAGGCCACATGGGACTACATCCAGTCTTCAGTGAGGCAGCTGGAAGAAATGAGATTATATGCTGCCTTTGGGAATAATGGAAAGTATAACGTCAGCTCCGCTGCCATGAATGATTAGATGTTGTCACGTGAAGCACATGAACCATCTGAGTGACATCATGCAAGAGTAGATAGATCATTGTTGCCTACATTTGGGGAACTTGGTATAGTCCTGCAAGGGCGGCGCAGTGGTGCAGCGGTTAACATTGTCACATCACAGCAAGAGGTTCTCCGGTTCGATTCTCGGCTGGGGTGCCTTCTGTGTGGAGTTTGCATGTTCTCCCTGTGTTCGCGTGGGTTTCCTCCTGGTACTCCGGTTTCCTCCCACATTCCAAAGACATGCATCTGGAGCATTTCTCCCCAGGCCTCCACTGAAAACAGGCTCTGTGGAACCTAGTCGGACTTTCCCGGTCAACAAATGTTAAATAAAAAAATTATGCTCAAGTTGCACTGAGTAGCTGTGGTCAGCAGCTTGGAGCTTTCAGAGTGGTCAGAGAGGGATAGTGAGGACTATGACTGATAGTTATAGGATGTTTTGGGATATCTGCTTGAGATTTACCACACAGACAATATGAACCAGACAGCATTTTATTTTATTAATGTATTCATGTTTGTTCATTACCTGACAGTGTTAATGAATCATCTAATATGATGAAAAAAGTATATAATGAAAAAAACTTTTCACCGATAGCTGAAGAGAGTGCCTGTAAGAACAAGGCAAATGTAGCAGTAAAACCAGGCTCTCTCACCACGAAACAGTTGGAAACAGCTAAAATGTTCAGCAAATAGTCCAATGTCACCAAAATGAAATTTTTCAGTAGATCAACTTCAGTTTTCAGTATAAAATTGACCGTAGACCAGGATAGATTCAGCAAAAGAGAACTTTTATTTGAATGTGAGCGCTTTCGTGTAACAACTACTATGCTTCATCAGACAGTACATTAACATTTAAAACTTCAATTTATATAATAAAGAGTAGTAAAAAAGGCGCCAAAATTAAAATAAGTAATTAATTCATTGGAACAATTAATCCATTAGACAAAAATAACATGATTAGACATTTCTAGAAGACCTTAGATTTAAGCAGTATCGTTCAGAGTCAGGCAGTACTGTATCATTTATTATTTCGTTGAATAATGTAAACATATATCATCACAATTGGGACGAAATGTTTATCAAACAAACAGATAAATAGATAAATAAATAAATAAATAGATAAATAAATAAGCAGATGAAACATTATATGTTCTGTGTGAAAATGTCCTGAATAATAATGCATTTATGTTTCTGAATAATTATTATCTACAGAAATGGGGGTGGCAATGGGCACTCCTTGCGCCAACACCTATTCCAACTTGGTTGTGTTAAATTGGGAGCGGAGATGCCTGTTTACCCACCCCTTGTTTTCTAAGATAAACGTCTATAAACGTTTTGTGGATTACATTTTTATCGTTTGGGAAGGTACTGAGAATGATTCTAAGAATTTCCTAGCTCACTTAGAAACTACATCTACCTTCCTTCAGTTCACCATGGAATGTTCTCATGATTTAATAAATTTTTTAGACGTAACATTAAGCATTACAGAACATGGCCTCATTACATCAACACTCTATAGGAAACCAACTTGGAGGAATACCCTTCTCACCTTTGATAGCATGCATCCTAGATATATCTTTCCTGGTATCATCAAAAGCCAATTTATTAGATTAACCAGGCTTTGTAAGGATGCTCATAAATTAAATTCTGAAGCAGATCGCTTAGAACTTCTTTTTAAAGAAAGAGGATATGATCCAAGTTTAGTCAGTAATATTAAAAACAACATTATAGACAATACACAGACAGAAATTAAACTTGTTAGTACCAGAAAAAGGATAGATATGAATAGACAAACAAAATTAGTAGCTGTAACCTTAAACTATACAAGTATTACTAATGCTATCAAAAAGATTTTTTACAATAATTGGAAGGTCCTAATTATGGATCCATTTGTCAGGCAAATCGTGGGGGTAAAACCCCATTTCATGTTCAGAAATAGCCTAAATCTCAAACGGATATTGTGTAATGATAATTACCACACTCATCCAGTAGCATTACCTATTAGCCATAAGACTGGCACTTTTCCTTGCCACAGCTGTAATAGGTGCAAGTTCATTTCTAATATGCCTGAATTTCACCACCCTATAATGAATTATACTTTCCGACCAAGGTTTTATGCTAATTGTTGCACAAAGAACCTTATTTATCTTGCAACATGTAAGAAATGCCAAGCTTTTTATGTCGGACTTACTAAAAGATGTCTGAAAGATAGGATATATGGGCATTTATATGACATAAAAAGAAAAAATGAACTGAATGCCTTGGCAAAACATATACTAGAATATCCTTTACATCATTTTGATTTTAGAGTCTTAGAAATAATTGTAAATAATAAAAGAGGTGGTGATAATATGCTGATTCTAAATAATAAAGAACTGAAATGGATTTTGAGATTGGCTGCCCATATACCCCCTGGCATTAACAGCCATATCTCTATCAAGCCTGCTTTGGAAGCTAGATAAGGACCAAACACTATTCCATTTCCTTAATCCAGTATTCTTTTATCATTTAAGCATGTCCTATATATAAACTAATTTAATATATAAGTTTAAAGTCTAACAACTGCACATTTTTGAATTATTAATATTTATTCTATCGATTAATAACTAATTTATTCCTAACATTCTATTATAAATTACATAAGTCTATATATATATATATATATATATATATATATATATATATATATATATGTATATATATATATACATATATTTTTTCTATGTTGAGTCTACAATTTTAAATGCATTCTTAAATATATTTTAAACATTTTAAATTTATTTTATGAATACACAAATATATACTTTTTAAAAAATTTAATTAGTTTAGATCACATTTTATTTTTATTTTTATTTTTGATGTTTCTGGTCATGCATTTAATTAGTTTATGTACCAAATGTCTTTACATGATGTTGTTTTATAGTTTGATAGAGACATCTATACACTATATACTTTATACTATATTAGTTTAATATCATAAAGCATGCACAATTTTAAACTATATATGAATTGACCAGTATTTATATACATATTTATATATTTATATATATATATACACTTATTTATATACCCCTTATTTATATATATGTTAGCCCATCCGTTCATTCATTTATTCATTGTTATATATATGCATCTACGTGTCCATCATAAAATATCCGCATTTTTATAAATTACAGATTTTATTAATAAATAAATATATTAAACATTTTCACACAGAACATATAATGTTTCATCTACTTATTTATTTATCTATTTATTTATTTATTTATTTATTTATCTATTTATCTATTTGTTTGATAAACATTTCGTCCCAATTGTGATGATATATGTTTACATTATTCAACGAAATAATAAATGATACAGTACTGCCTGACTCTGAACGATACTGCTTAAATCTAAGGTCTTCTAGAAATGTCTAATCATGTTATTTTTGTCTAATGGATTAATTGTTCCAATGAATTAATTACTTATTTTAATTTTGGCGCCTTTTTTACTACTCTTTATTATATAAATTGAAGTTTTAAATGTTAATGTACTGTCTGATGAAGCGTAATAGTTGCTACGCGAAAGCGCTCACATTCAAATAAAAGTTCTCTTTTGCTGAATCTATCCTGGTCTACGGTCAAGTTTATACTGAAAACTGAAGTTGATCTACTGAAAAATTTCATTTTGGTGACATTGGACTATTTGCTGAACATTTTAGCTGTTTCCAACTGTTTCGTGGTGAGAGAGCCTGGTTTTACTGCTACAATAATCTAATATGAAGTATTATCTCACCTTGTGCCACTTCACAAGTTTCATCCATAGGCCTCCAGTACACCTTAACAGTACAAGGATCATAAAAAAATGCTCTCAGCAAGCTCTGCTTAAATTTTACTGAGATTAATCTACATGAAGCTATTAATGGAAGGATAAAACAAAGCAGTCAAAACTTCAATTCAAAAAATGTTGCACACACATACGCGCACACACACACACACACACACACACACACACACACACATATATATATATATATATATATATATATATATATATATATATATATACACATAGATAGATAGATATAGATATATCTACATATGTGTATACATATATATATTCAGTACAAGGATAGAAACCACAACAAGAATGACTTCCTATTGAAAATGGTATCAGCAAATGTCAAATCACTCAAAAAAAGACAAAATGAAACTCCTAAAGTTTATATTTGATCAAGCATAAGGAAGCCTTCTAGGAGGAAATCTGTATGTCTTGAAAAATTTGAAGATGATCCAGGATACATGCTGAACAGCCGTTACTAGGTTCAAAAGTCATTTTTCCACAGAAATAACTCCCAGTGCTGAAATGAAGGTGTTAGGTTGGTTCTCAACAGGCTATATCTTTTATTAAGTCCAAGAGGGCCATATTGTATACAATGGAGTGTCTCTTCTAGTAGGTTCCAATGCCAATAACTTCCCTGCAATGCTCATATAAAAATGATAGTCATTTTATCAGGCTCACATGGCTATGAAAAGAATCCACTAAACATGTCAGTAATGGAGCTTGTGAGGTATGTGACTACGTAGCATTCATTAGCCCTTATTGTACAAAATGTCTGAGTCTGAGGTCTTGCCATTCATTTACAATGCCCAGCTAGTTAAGGGGTAAAACAGTTCAAAGCAGGAATTTTCATCTTCCTTGCAGATCGTGGCCCAATACATTGAATCTCAGGAAGATCTGACAGAGGTTCTCTCTAGCAGCATCATATCAGAGGTTCATATGAGTGTTCTAGGCTAGCAGCCACTGGGAAGCCTTGCTGTTATCCCTAACCTCTGACAAGTTCTCATACCCTTGGTAGTGTAAGCAGAAGCAAGGGAGATGAAATACTTATAAGGAGGACCAGGAAGGTGAACCATTTACAGGCTGCCTGTGTCCTTTAGCGTATAAACCAGAAGAAGGAAGGACCACTGACCTGACTAAGTATGTAGTTGATATCTATAGACTTTGTCCAAGCCAATAGTAAAGGGTTAGGGGCCCTCGCTCTACAATGAAAAAATACAAAATATTTGAGGAGTACTCAAAAGTGCAGCAGAGCATGTACACACCAGCAACTTGTGTGTGTGTGTGTGTGTGTGTGTGTGTGTGTGTGTGTGTGTGTGTGTGTGTGTGTGCGTGTAGGGGGGATGTTTGCAGAAAGGTCATATATCATCTCCTTTTTTCCACTTAGAAATTTGGTCATGTTTTATAGCTGAAGCCCATGTAGCAATATTAAGACTATGAAGTAGCAATTGCCCTTCCTGAGGTACTGCAAGCATGCTTGGAACCCTCTGGCATGCAGGATTCTAGAAATAGCTATGAGGTGATATATTCCAAAAATGTAATGTCAATCAGTGTAGCAGTAAGCTAAAAGCATGTGGCACAATGGTGCAGCAGATAGTGTTGTCACCTCACAGCAAGAGGTTCCCCAGTTTATTCTCAAATGGGGTGTCATCTGTGTGCAGTCTGTATGTCCTTCCCATGTTTGTGTGAGTTACTTCACGGTGCTCTGGTTTCCTCCCACATTTTAAAGACATGTCGTAGGTAGATTGAACACTCTAAATTGCCATAGGTGTGATTGTGTGTGAGTGTGTGGTGTGGTATGGAAGAACAACATGGCAATAGCCACCTGGCAGTGTAAACCTTCACTCTAAATGATTGACACTGTTGAAGGCAGACCCCATCCCATGTACATAAATGAGAAAAATAGGGTCATGGATGGATGGATCTATTTTGATTATGGCTAGTTTATGACCTGCTGGTGGAAGCTGAGAACCACAGTCTTGTGTGTTAGAGATGAACCCCCAAAGAAGTGGAATGTAATGACATACATTATTCATTTCTACAGTTTTATGTCTTGAATTCTTTTATTTATTTGGGTTTATGGCACAATATGACAACATTTGAAAATATTGTAATGACTCAGAAAATAGTTGGAATGTGATCTTAGGCTTCACCAATTTCAACTTAAACTATCATCTGTTTATATGGAGAAATCACTCACAAGGATAGCATGCACATTATCTAATAAAAACATTCTATGGTGCTAAAAAAGGTGAAAACATTCGTCCATGTCTAGTTTCACTATGTAACCAAATGGTGCTCAGTAAATAATAGCTTATCTTTGGTTTGCCCATTGTTAACAATCTGTTATAAACACCTTTCTGTGTATTTTTTGGAACCGCATATGTTCAAGTACAAGGAAAGAATGACTACTCTAAGTTATTAAAAACCTTTTTTTCCTACTGGTGCCAATGTAAGCACCGGGGTACATAACTGGTTGATGTGCTCATATCAGAAAGCTCCAGAATGCTACAACTAGCAAAGGAACATAACAAATCTGGCAACAAACTCAAGCTGTAAGCATTAAAATCACAAAAGCAATAACTAATAAATTTTGCTTGACAATGCCCTTACAGGAATTATACTGTTAATTCGGAACAGCTAAAGGAATACAAAGGGAGGTGAAGTGTAAAACTTGGAGAAAAAATACTAACAGTGGCAATCTAATATACATTTGACCAATTAATGTCTGATAAGAAAACAGCTATCCATTTACAACCAATAAAAAGCTTGCCTTTCGGTGCAGCATGATGGGATTTTCATTGTGTTCCTTCCCCTTCTCTGACTAGCAAATACAAAAATCATCATAGCTCAGAGCAAGGCTAACTGCCTCTGTGGGCCATTTTAACCCTAGCCAGTTTGCTCTTAGTGCGAATCTAACCCTGTACCATTTCTCTGTGAGGTAAACACCTTAATCATTATGCCAACTCCTACAGAATAGTACAAACCCCTATTAAAGTGACTGAGTGATATGGATGTTCATGTCCCTGAAATAACCCAAGTGCAACCTGCTAAAGTAAAAAGTTAAGATAATTAAATAGCAGATCATTGTCATTATTGCAATCCATCTGTAACCCAGAAAGAAACCAAATGAAACCATCTTTCTTTTCTAAATAATTCAAAATAAATACATAAATAATAAATACAAATAAATAAATAAATATATAAGATGAAATTCTTGCATAGCCCAGTAGTATTTATATGGAAAAACAATGAAATCCGTGTTTCTTATATATGTCCCCAAACTTTAGTATGATAAAAATTTGACTCATTTTAGGAACACAGTCTTAAAGTCAAGATTACCTATGTGAAAACTCCAACCGAAATCTAGTGTAACATAAATAATAAAATTCTCTTGAATAATTCCTTGAATATGTGATAAAGAGGATTTGGGGCAACCCAGGAACACCATTATAAATGGCTTCCTCAGGACCACTCAGTAAGCAAATGAAATTAGAAAGATCAAACCCTGCACCATGGGAACAGGAAGCAGCTCATTAAATTTCTGGGATCTGCCACCCCTCAGCAAGAAATGGGGAGTTATTCAGCCCTCACCCAGCATATGCTCTTTTACCTCACTGGCAAAAGCCAGTTCAAGATCTATGCTTGCCATCTATATGTCTTAAGCGATATAGCTGACAGAAATAGGATTAAAGTAACTTGAATAGTAATTGTACCATATTCTGTAAAATTTAAAATGAGGTTATTTATTCATTTTTATTTATTTGCACTTTGGTAACTGGGTTAGTCCTACTAGGACAATAGCCTCTTTTCATGGAAGAACTGATGTGGTACTTCAACTAACTAAGAGAAATTTAGTAATGACCCTGGAGAACTTCCTAAACTCTTTCTTCTTGCTGTTGTTCCATTTCAACCACTAGGTGGAATCAGAAGGCTGCTGGTGACTTGGTTGTGAGAAATCCAAGAGAGGGTGCCATGAGGGCTGGATCAGTGTGTTTTGGAGAAAGCAGATCAATGGGTAACTGAAACTATTGGAACTTAAGAAATTATTGTAACAGTTATAAGGAAGAGGATTACCAATACAAGATTTACTAAATTTAATGGAGCAAAGTGAACTAGAAAATGGAACAGAACCAAGCTGGAGCGAAGCAGTTGATTGCACTACAGAAGCAGAAGAAATTACAGTTTCAAGAGGAAAAGCAGTGGATGTTGGAGGTAAATTAGCACAAAAAACTGGTATGTGTTTGTCTAGTAGAATAACTCATTTTAAAGGTTCACATCAGCAACCGGATATGAAAAACAGTCAGATGTGTGTGTGGTGTAAGAATAGGAAGTCAAGCAGTTGTGCAAATAGAAAGAGGTATGGAGCAATAGGCTGTAAGTGACAAATTTACAAATAAGAAACCTGTTGTAAGATTTAAATGATATAAGATATGAGTATTAATAGATTTCGGCACTGAAGACTTCTGTGAAGTCATGTTTGAAACATTTGGTTTATTATTAAAAATCCTGTTTGAGGTAAGAAATCAAGAAACTGCAACACAGAAGGACTGCATATCTTTTCTTTTTTAATTTTGGACTTCAACTTACAAGGAAAATGCATGTAGAATCCAGAACTCCTGGGAATGATGTTGAAATGAAGTATTTTTCTTATCTGTTTGTAAAGAAATGTATGATATAAAGAAGGTATTTGAATAAAGATACATGTAGATTGTGGGGTGGGAAGTGTTATTAACATTAAATGTGATAGAAAAATGATGAAACAGCATGTTCAAAATGCAATAAATGTCAATAGAAAGGGGGGATGTGAAGTCCTGGGGCAGCCATTAAATGTGATAGAAGGAATGATGCAGCAACATGTTCAAAATGTAATAAATGTTAATAGAAAGAGGGGAAATGTGGGGTATTGGGGACCCCAAAGTTCTTTTTATCTGTGGAGATGAAAGGCATCTTAGTAGAAGATTCATGCAGTGGGGTCATAAGATCTAAAAACTGTGAACCAAAGTGCAGTAAATGAAATGCCCAGGGGCATTTTGTTTGACTGACCTTTGTTACAGCACAAATGAATATCTGAAGAAAATACTGAAAATAATAGCAAAGAGGATGAGCTTTATAATTATATAGAAGAAAGCATGGAAAAAGAACATACAATAAGTTGAGAAGAAATGGAGTTCAAAATTGGGAGAAAATGCTGTTTTTATGGAAAGAACAGGCATACATTGTTGGTAATTGAGAAAGGAGAGGAGGGGGTGTTGTTACAGGAGATGAGCTTGAACAAAACAATGAAAAGTCAATAGAATGAAGGGTGGGAAGAAGGACATGAAAAATAAATGTTGGAAAAGGAAGAAAAGAAAGGGAATGGATGATGTAATGATACTAAGTATTAATATAAATAGTATTAGAAACTACATCAGGGTGCTAATGAAATGGATGATGTAATGATACTAAGTATTAATATAAATAGTATTAGAAACCACATCATGGTGCTAATGAAATGGATGATGTAATGATACTAAGTATTAATATAAATAGTATTACAAACTTCATCAGGGTGCTAATGAAATGGATGATGTAATGATACTAAGTATTAATATAAATAGTATTACAAACTTCATCAGGGTGGTAATGAAATGGATGATGTAATGATACTAAGTATTAATATAAATAGTATTACAAACTTCATCAGGGTGCTAATGAAATGGATGATGTAATGATACTAAGTATTAATGTGAATACTATTAGAAACTACATCAGGGTGCTAATGAAATGGATGATGTAATGATACTAAGTATTAATGTGAATAGTATTAGAAACTACATCAGGGTACTAATGAAATGGATGATGTAATGATACTAAGTATTAATGTGAATAGTATCCGAAACTACATTAGGGTGCTAATGAAATGGATGATGTAATGATACTAAGTATTAATGTGAATAGTATTACAAACCACATCAGGGTGCTAATGAAATGGATGATGTAATGATACTAAGTATTAATGTGAATAGTATCAGAAACTACATTAGGGTGCTAATGAAATGAATGATGCAATGATAGTAAGTATTAATGTGAATAGTATTAGAAACTACATCAGGGTGCTAATGAAATGGATGATGAAATTATACTAAGTATTAATGTGAATAGTATTAGAAACTACATCAGGGTGATAATGAAATGGATGATGTAATGATACTAAGTATTAATGTGAATAGTATTAGAAACTACATCAGGGTGCTAATGAAATGGATGATGTAATGATACTAAGTATTAATGTGAATAGTATTAGAAACTACATCAGGGTGCTAATGAAATGGATGATGTAATGATACTAAGTATTAATGTGAATAGTATTAGAAACTACATCAGGGTGCTAATGAAATGGATGATGTAATGATACTAAGTATTAATGTGAATAGTAATAGAAACTACATCAGGGTGCTGAAGAAATGGATGATGCAATGATACCAAGCATTAACATGAATAGTATTAGAAACTGCATCAGGGTGCTAATCAAATGGATGATGTAACGATACTAAGTGTTAAAGTGAATAATATTAGAAACTACATCAGGGTGCTAATGAAATGGATGATGTAATGATACTAAGTATTAATGTGAATAGTATTAGAAACTACATCAGGGTGCTAATGAAATGGATGATGCAATGATACTAAGCATTAATTTGAATAGTATTAGAAATGACATCAGAGTGCTAATGAAATGGATGATACAACAATACTAAGTATTAATGTGAATCGTATTAGAAACTACATCAGGGTGCTAATGAAATGGATGATGTAAAGATACTAAGTATTAATGTGAATAGTATTAGAAACTACATCAGGGTGCTAATAAAATGGATGATGTAATGATACTAAGTATTACTGTGAATAGTATTCGAAACTAAATGGAGCAGCCATGGTGGTGCAGCGGTTAGCGTTGCCACCTCACGGCAAGAGGTTCTCTAGTTCAATCCCCGGCTGGGGTGCCTTCTCTGTGGAGTCTGCATGTCCTCCCTGTGGTCGCATGGGTTTCCTCTGAGTGCCCCGATTTCCTCCCACATCCCAAAGACATGCTGTAGGATAAATTGGCCCTAGGTGTGAGTGTGTGCATGTGTATGCCTTCTGTGGAAGGTTGGGCACCAGGCTGGCAACTCGACACCGTAAAACTCGACTGCCAATCATGAGTGGACAGGTGATCTGCTGTGGTGACCCCTAACTGAGAAAAGCTGAAAGAAAAAGAAGAAGTATTAGAAACTATATCAGGGTGCTAATGAAATGGATGATGCAATGATACTAAGTATTAATGTGAATAGTATTAGAAATTAAATCAGGGTGCTAATGAAATGGAGGATGTAATGATACTAAGTATTAATGTGAATATTATTAGAAACTATATCAGGGTGCTAATGAAATGGATGATGTAATGATACTAAGTATTAATGTGAATGGTATTAGAATCTACATCAGGGTACTAATGAAATGGAGGATGTAATGACACTAAGTATTCATGTGAATAGTATTAGAAACTATATCAGGGTGCTAATGAAATGGATGATGCAATGATACTAAGTATTAATGTGATTAGTATTAGAAATTGCATCAGGGTACTAATGAAATGGATGATGCAATGATACTAAGTATTAATGTGATTAGTATTAGAAATTGCATCAGGGTGCTAATGAAATGGATGATGCAATGATACTAAGTATTAATGTGATTAGTATTAGAAATTGCATCAGGGTGCTAATCAAATGGATGATGTAATGATACTAAGTATTAATGTGAATAGTATTAGAAACTTCATCAGGGTGCTAATGAAATGGACGATGTAATGATACTAAGTATTAATGTGAATAGTATTAGAAACTGCATCAGGGTGCTAATGAAATGGATGATGTAATGATGCTAAGTATTAATGTGAATAGTATTAGAAACTATATCAGGGTGCTAAGAAATGGATGATGCAATGATACTAAGTATTAATGTGAATAGTATTAGAAACTGCATCAGGGTGCTATTGAAATGGATGATGTAATGATACTAAGTATTAATGTGAATAGTATTAGAATCTACATGGAGCAGCCACAGTGGTGCAGTGGTTAGCATTCCCACCTCACAGCAAGATGTTCTCTGGTTCGATCCCTGGTTGCGGTGCCTTCTGTGTGGAGTCTGCATGTCCTCCCTGTGGCCATGTGCGTTTCCTCCGAGTGCTCCAATTTTCTCCCACATCCCAAAGACATGCTGTAGGTGGAATGGAGACTCTAAATTGGCCCTAGGTGTGAGTTTGTGCATGTGTATGCCTTCTGTTGAAGGTTGGGCACCAGGCTGGCAACTCGACACCGTAAAACTCCACTGCCAATCATGAGCGGACAGGTGATCTGCTGTGATGACCCCTAACCGAGAAAAGCTGAAAGAAGAAGAAGAAGTATTATAAACTACATCAGGGTGCTAATGAAATGGATGATGCAATGATACTAAGTATTAATGTGAATAGTATTAGAAACTGTAGCAGGGTGCTAATGAAATGGATGATGTAATGTTACTAAGTATTAATGTGAATAGTATTAGAAACTACATCAGGGAGCTAATGAAATCGATGATGTAATGATACTAAGTCTTAATGTGAATAGTATTAGAAACTACATCAGGGTGCTAATGAAATGGATGTTGTAATGACACTAAGTTTTAATGTGATTAGTATTAGAAACTACATCAACGTGCTAATGAAATGGATGATGTAATGATGCTAAGTATTAATGTGAATAGTATTAGAAACTGCATCAGGTTGCTAATGAAATGGATGATGTAATGATACTAAGTATTAATGTGAATAGTATTAGAAACTGCATCAAATAGTATTAGAATCTACATGGGGCAGCCACAGTGGTGCAGTGGTTAGAATTCCCACCTCACAGCAAGATGTTCTCTGAGCTGAAAGAAGAAGAAGAAGTATTATAAACTACATCAGGGTGCTAATGAAATAGATGATGCAATGATACTAAGTATTAATGTGAATAGTATTAGAAACTGTAGCAGGGTGCTAATGAAATGGATGATGTAATGTTACTAAGTATTAATGTGAATAGTATTAGAAACTACATCAGGGTGCTAATGAAATGGAGGATGTAATGATACTAAGTATTCATGTGAATAGTATTAGAAACTACATCAGGGTGCTAATGAAATGGATGATGTAATGATACTAAGTATTAATTTGAATAGTATTAGAAACTACATCAGGGTGCTAATGAAATGGATGATCTAATGATACTAAGTATTAATGTGAATAGTTTTACAAACTACATCAGGATGCTAAAGAAATGGATGATGTAATGATACTAAGTATTAATGTGAATAGTATTAGAAACTACATCAGGGAGCTAATGAAATAGATGATGTAATGATACTAAGTATTAATGTGAATAGTATTAGAAACTACATCAGGGTGCTAATGAAATGGATGCTGCAATGATACTAAGTCTTAATGTATATAGTATTAGAAACTACATCTGGGTGCTAATGAGAAATGAATGGTGCAAGAAGATAAAAGCAGAAATTATTTGTTTATTAGATGAAAGACATGTTAGCAAAGAAAAAAGGATATATTTGATTCCTTGTAATGAAACAAGATTATGTGGTCTGTAGGAAATGAAAAATGTGCAAGTATAGTGATTTGGATAAGAAATGAAGGATGGTGATGTGTAATATAAGAAAAGGAGAACAGTGTCTAAAGTCATTTGCGATGTATGCATACACAAACATAGCACACAGGTAAAATATATTTGAGATCTTAAAATATATTTTGTTTAATATGTTTATTATTATGATAGGAATCACTAACTGTAATTTAAGGAACAAGAAGAAGAAAGTAACAAAGGATGTAAATGTACTAAAGGAAGTTATAAAATGTGCAGACCTACAGGTAGGAAAAAAAAGGAAATGGACTTATTAAAGAGAGGCATTTAAAAAAGAGAAAGATTATGTAATGTATTCTAATTGAATGGAAAAGACAGCAGGAGGTATGGATATCGCTGAGATTTATGATCACAGAACTGTGTTGGCCAGAATAACTGATAGTGAAAGAAAGAACAATAAATATAAAAGGTTAACTGTTGAAGTTAGTAAGACAAAAGAAACAGTGATGGGGAGTATTCTTGGCTAGCGGAATAGCCAGTTTTTAAGGATTTAACTCTGTAACAGTATTTTTTCTACAAGGGAGGAGAAATCATTCAGATGCAGCATGGCAAGGAAGAATGAAAGATGTAACTGAGAAGGGATAATGATTAGCAGTTTCCCAACAGCTGCAGAGAAGATGAATAGTGGTAAGAATACAAAGTAAAAAACAATGGCAGTGTGAACAGTTACAACATTATGGACAGTATAATTTTGCCACTAAGTTTGACATTAATTTGAAAGCTTAAACTTCTTGGAAAAGTTGTTACTGGAACAAAACAAAAAGCAAAAAAAAGAAAAGAAAAGCAGTGGCAGCATGGAAAAACTGGTAATTTTAGAGCTTGGGGCTATAACTAAGAAAGGAAATAAATGTAAAATTTTGACTTCAATATATGATCATGGATTAAAACTTTGTTTTCACTATGTACTAAAGTACATGAAATGTAAACGTATGTGATAAAATAATGTATAGACTGGCGGTTGAGAAATGTGGGTAACAATGGATGTTGAGGATGGGAAAATTCAATAATGTTTCAATAAAATAATTATGAAGCATAAAAGAGAATTTGGCAGGTACTAGAGCCAACCTAAAGCATATTATTTGTGCTGGGATGAGAATCATTTAGTAAAAGAATTTAACAAACAAAGGTGTGGCGAGGGAGCATATAACAAAAAAAAATGTAAGTATGTTTATGGAAACTATAAAGATTTTGGATTCTTCTGGTTTGACTCTCCTATATTAAAAAAAAGATCAGATGAAGATCAGAAGAAAGACAAACAGTAGAAAATATTACTATAGAA
Source organism: Protopterus annectens (assembly GCF_019279795.1). NCBI lineage: Eukaryota > Metazoa > Chordata > Ceratodontiformes > Protopteridae > Protopterus > Protopterus annectens. The sequence continues at coordinate 195,901,724 of NC_056741.1, forward strand.
GCTACTGAAAGAGAAGTTGGTATTGGGGAAGGGGATATTAAAGAATGGTTAAACAAGAAAGAGGTAGTTAGATAAGAAATATCAGTTCAAAAATAGGTGATTAATATACAGGAACAGAACACATCAGTCATTTTAAAATGCAAAGAGGAAGAAGAGGGTGAAATAGAGACAGGAGAAGAACAAGATAGTGAAACTCAATTGACGGAGTCATTGAAGAAGGAAAAGAAGAACAAGATCTGGAAATAAAACACAAAAAAGGAAAGGGGTGCAATAGGAACATTAGCTTTAAATTTGAATAGCATTAGACATTATATAAGAAGTGTGGTGGTGATGAAATGATGTAAAAATAAAAAATATATATATTTATGTTCATGTTTGTATTAATCACTTCAGAAAACAACACATATGCTGAATACCTATATACTAGAAAAATAGCATATGTAGGGGAATGTATATGTTTTTTTCACTCAAATCAAAAATAGAGTTATTAGAGATTTTTTAGCTTCATTGAAGATTGAAGGCTGAACCCAGTGAGAAGAATGATAATTTATAATATAAAAGAAGAATGTGGTTTGTATTTAAAAAAATCCAGTGGTGCATTTATCATTTATGTATTTATTTTGGGAAATGAGAAAGGTAAAAGAAAGACTGAAGGAAATGATAGGCAAGATGTTATATGAAAACTATAAAAGTGTATGGGAAGGGGAAGGAAAAAAAGGAAAAGAAAAAAGGACAGCATGGAAGAAGAAGAATATGAGAATAAAATGAAATTATATAAGTTTAAAGTGAAGTGGTGAGAAAATAAAATAATGGCATAATATGACTTTGGAAAATATTTCTGGTGCATCTATGGAAGAAATTTAAAGATTAAACAAGACAACAAAGGACATACAACATAAAGTTTGAACATTTTTATGCGGCATAGTTTTTTTTGTGGAACATTTTAATAGACAAATTCCCAGTGAAAGGGATAATAAAATATTAAGTGATGGAGGAAAAAATGTGTTGACTATCATGAAGAAATACAGCAACATAGTTTTTGACTGCAATAGGGATAAATATTTTTTGGAAAAGTTCAAAAATAAATATAGATGGGAAAGATTTGAATGCCTAAATATGAATATGATATTATATAGGAGCATGATAAAGCAAGAAATGTGATTGATAAATGGAATAAAGTACTGTACGTGACAATATGGGTGCTGTAGAAAAATGTAATAATTTGTTATATAACAAAAAATGGAAGTGATTTGTTGAGATAAAAAAATATATTTTATGTGAAATATAAAGATGGTTCTGTAAAAAAGTATAGGGCAATACAGGGTAAGTATTAAAGAGAAAGAATGAAATTAATAGGAATGCTTAATTAAGTTGATATCTTATCAATAAGTTTTGCAGTAAAGAGAGAGTAAGTAATTGATTTAAAGTTTTCATTATATGAAATGAATATAAAGCTAATAAGGCAACCACCCCTACTGTATTCAATAAGTGCCATGAGATCTTTTACATCCACATGAGCTATCAACACCTCAGGCAAATGGAGCCTCGATTTAACATCTTCTCCAAGGATGACAATGAGGAATGTCAAACACAGTTGAAAACTGTATCTTTCAAGAAATAGAACTCCTTAAAGTCAGAGAGAAACTTGACTGCTAAACTGACCATGATCAGCCCCAAAGAATATCAATGGCTGTCATGGAGCTAAGCACATGGACAGTCACCATAACAACAGTCAAGACATGGTGTTGTGTAGGCCTACCCATCCCCCATCAGAGATATTGCCTGATGTGGAAGGTATCTTTCCTGAAGGAATGGCAAGTAAACTTATTTTAAAAGGCTCTGCTAGTCTTCAACATTAGTTAAAGGAGACAAACTATTAACAAATTACCACAAAAAAAAAAAAAAGGACTTGCTTGCAGCTGCTTGAATTAAATAAAAATGTTTCTAGTTAATCACTGTTTATTAATCAGATCAGACAATAGTAGTAGAAGTAGCGAACATAAACTTATCAAGTCAAAAAGTAATATTAGAAAATATATAATTCTGCAGTATTGCTAAGTATTTGAAAGTAATCCAAGCAAGGCAGGCAGTCTGTTTCCAGTCGAAAATCCTTTATTAAGTACACAGACAAGCGATCCAAGTAAAACAAAAATAGAGTAATAATTTCCTCACAAGCTTTCTAAATATATACATATATACTTTTTACCAGGCATGGGAGTGGTTTACTGTGCTGTAAAACAAAGTGTTATTGGTACGCATGTTAAATTCACATCCCTTCCCCCATCAGTGTGACATTTGAGCTGGTCCTGCCCTACCTAGTAGCTGTCATAATAATATATAGCCCAAATATACTTTAATGGTACATCTTATTTAACCAAATTATTAAGTCTGTGATTTTATACAAGGCAATATACTACATGGCTGGAAATATATCAACCTTAGTTCATGATGTTTCATTTTCATAAGC
>NC_056741.1:195904690-195949690 GCF_019279795.1 Protopterus annectens
TGTGATGGGTATGTGATCAAGATCATGTTTCCTAGCATCCTGCAGAGTTTGGAATATCATGTTTTTGCCTTTTATTTATGAGCTAAAGTTTTCAGTTCCATTCTGTATGTGACAGTAACAGACAAAGATTAAATAGATTTTAAACATAACATACAGCAAGATAATTGTGTAACAGAAGGCCTTACAAATATTGCCTAATACTCTTATCATGTGCGGCCATAAATAAACTTTACAACAAAAGGAGGAAACTCCTGCAAGACAGAACAAAATCCCAATATAAGAAGGCATCTCTGATTAACATCAGTAAAAAACTATGCTCCCTCATTAAATCATCCAAGGCCAACTTCGAAAGAAAAATAGCCAATGACTCTAAGGATAACCACAAGGCCTTCTTTAACTATGTCAAGAGTCTAGGGGCAAACTCTCAGATATGCTCCAAGCTAGTGCATAATGGCCATAAATACACTGAACCAACCAACATTGCCAACATCCCGGCTGACAAGTTCAGTGCAAACTTCACCCCCCCTCCACCAAAGGGGCTAGCACCCATCCCAGAAGAATGTGGCACTCCAGATATCTCAGACGCACAAGTAAAGACAGCCCTTGCAAAGGCCAAAAACACAGCATCAATGGGACCAGATGCTATCCCAGGTTGTGTCTTACACGAGCTTCAAAATGAACTAACCCCCCATCTCAAATCACTATTCAAACTCAGCCTCTCTACAGGCTATGTACCCAAAGAATGGCGTACAGCAACAGTCGTACCACTCCACAAAGGTGGTGCCACAACTGACCCTGGAAACTATCACCTATAAGCTTGACTAGCTTGGTCTGCAAAGCCATGGAATGCATTATCATGGAGCTCATTAACAGGGACATTGGGAACCTCCAGACACTGGACCCCACCCAGTTCGGCTTTGTTAAAGGCAGATCTTGCCTCCTAAACTTGGTCGACTTCTTCGAAACAGTCACCAAGGCCATAGATGAAGGGAAAGTGGTCCACACAGCATATCTGGACCTCGCTAAGGGGTTCGACACCATCCCACACTCAGGAATCATAGATAAACTCACCAGCCTAAATATCAATTCCCATGTCATGAGATGGGTTGCTAATTGTCTCTCAGACAGAACCCACACGGTAAGAGTGGCAGGCGCCATGTCTGACTCTAAACCAGTCACAAGCGGAGTCCCACAGGGCTCAGTCCTGGGACCCCTCCTGTTTGGTATATATTTCTCCGAAGTACAGGCAAAGGCAGAGGGACTGTGGCTAACCAAGTTCGCAGATGACTGTAAATTGGGTGCAATAATTGACTCTCCAGCTGACACAGACATCCTGCAAAAGGGTCTCACAGAGACAAACACCTGGTGTCAAAGTCACGGCCTCATGCTAAATGCCAAAAAATGCATAGTAATCCCATTTGGGAAAAACAAAGTACCTACAAACTACCACATAGATGGGAATCCACTAAGTACAGAAGAAGTAATTAGGGACCAGGGTACCCGAGTAGATAGCATGCTCTCCTTTGATAACCACATAGCCAAAATGGTCAGGAAATCCTTTTATGTGGCACACGTGATCACAAAAGGTTTTTCATCCAGATCCAAGGAGGTGATTGTGCCCCTTTACTCCTCACTCATTAGGCCCATAATAAAGTACAATGCCCCATTTGGGATGTACCTCACTAGACACCTGCAACAACTAGAAAGACCACAGAAGTACCTCACTAAGAGGATTAAGGGCCTTAAACAATTACCCTATGAAGCACAACTAAAAAAGCTCCAGCTCTTCTCAGTCGCTTACCGTCTGCTCAGAGGTGACCTATGCCTGATCTATAGGGCCATGTCAGACCCTGAACTAATGGACATGCTTCACATCAAAAAAACGAGATCCCTCAGAACCACTCGTTCTAGCGACTTGAACCTATGTACAACATTAAACAGGACATGCTGGAGGGATAGATTCCTGTCCCAGCGACTCCCCTCACTCTGGAATAGAATTCCAATCCATATTCAACAGAGCTCCTCTCTGACCCTCTTCAAGAGAAATCTTGATGAGTGGATGGGTAATCGTAAGTTCTACCCTGGGATCACTTCAGGAGCCCTGTTGACAGAGGCCCAGGTTACTAATCTAATGGGGAGGCGAAAGCCATCACTCTGTGGCTAGGCTTATAAATGCCCATGGGCAGATAGCCTAGTACTTACCTATGAACCTATGAACCTATAAGTACATGCAGTAGGTGGGGGGGGGGGGGCAATAGGTTCTAATGAATTGTTTCCTAATCACATTATTCAGATTCCCACACTGATAATGACAATAATTCTCTTGCTTTCAAGGCAGATAAATTATTTTGAACCACTTTCACCCCTTTCTCCATCTCTCCTTTTTTAACCTTACAAGTAGTTCACCTTAGCATATTGTAGCATCACTTATGTGCACTGGAGTCCTGCTGTTGTCAACTACAGTTTTGATGACAGATGACTGCAAACTGGGTGCCATAATTGATACTCCAGCGGACACAAACATCCTTCAGAGAGGCCTCATAGAAATGGATAATTGGTGCCAGAGCCATGGCCTTAAGCTGAACGCCAAAAAATGTATAGTCATACCCTTTGGGAAAAACAAGGTACCGACAAATTACCACATAGGCGGTAATCCATTAAGTACGGAAGAGGTAATCAGGGACCTAGGGACCCAGGTTGACAGTAACCTCTCATTTGACACACACATTGCCAAAGTGGTTAGGAAGACCTTCATTATTGCCCACCTTATCATGAAGGGTTTCACATCTAGATCAAGAGAGGTCATTGTGCCCCTGTACTCTTCTCTTATCAGGCCAATGATTGAGTACAATGCCCCATTTGGGATGTATCTCACCCGATACCTGCAGCAGTTGGAAAGACCCCCAAAAGTTCCTCACCAAGAGGATAAAGGGTCTTAAACATATGTCATATGCTGCCCGACTGAAAAAACTCCAGCTCTATTCAGTCGCATACCGACTACTCAGAGGTGATCTGTGCCTGACGTACAAGGCCATGTCCAATCCTGAATTAATGGACATGCTCCACCTCAGAAAATTCAAATCCATCAGAGCCACGAGAACAAGTGACTTAAACCTCAACACAGAAATAAATAGGACGTGCTGGAGGGACAGATTCATAACCCAGAGGCTCCCTACACTCTGGAACAGAATCCCAGTCCATGTTAGGCAGAGCCCCTCACTGACTCTATTCAAGAGAAATCTCGACGAGTGGATGGGAGATCGTAGGTTTACCCCGGGGGTCATCTCTGTGTCACTGCTAGACAGAGGCATAGTAAACTAAACCCTAAAAGGGCGTAGTATTCTCATCCTAAGGGGTGGTATAAGCCACATACACTCTGGCTAGGCTTATAAATGCCTTAGGACAGATAGCCTAGTACGAACCTATGAACCTATGAACCTATTACACAGAGTAAGATCACAGAAGAGTGGGTGAGGACATTTCTCTTCACGTACATTATGCAATCTAACAACATATATAAAAATGCAGAAATGTTAGTGGTACAGATGGTTTGTATTTTTTTCTTTCATTCAATAATGTTGACTGTTTACTTTTAATGAAGTTAGTCATAATAAAAAATCAACTCTGTGTTTAGCTATAGATCCTTTTGTACAATGTTCACCAGCTCTACAAACTCTTTCTTCTTCTATATTGTGGACATTGTTCCTCCTCACTCTTGACCTTGTATACTATGATTATAACTGTAGAAATATTAAAGAATACTTTATGCTTAATGCTTTTTCTTTTGTTTCTTACTTCATATATCAAAACACACCAAGAATATAGCATGTTTGCATCATCTGGTCTTCCATTTGGCAACTTAAGACTGATTGACTACAAAAAGATAGAATGCTATTCAACCACATTGATTAAAAGTAACACCAAATTAATAAATACTTTGTATGTTTTTTCCATTATTAGCACACAAGGAAGTAAGACTTGTCGAAGAACATAACAAGTGCCAAGGAAGAGTTGAAATAAAGTACAACAAGATCTGGCACACAGTATGTCACCAATATTTTGACCTCATGGATGCTTCTGTAATCTGCTATGAACTGGGGTGTGAACATCCAAAAGCTATACTAAAAGGTTCCCACTTTGGGAAAGGAACGGATACAATACTGCATTATAATATCCAGTGCAAAGGGAATGAATCACATCTAGCCTTTTGCAATCTGTCATCTACAGAGCTTTACAACTGTTCACATGCAGATGATGTTGGATTAATATGTAGAGGTAAGTGTTATTAACTCAGATATATTGTCCTGCTTTTGGACAGTTATTTTAGACTTCATCTATGATCTGAATACTTTATCTGGATGTTTGTAGTGATAACTTTTAGCATACAATGAAGAACAGTTAGAGTTTAAGTGGAGGAAATGGGGCTGGTTCTAAAGATAGACTAAGACTGACTTCCATTATTGCTAATTCAGTGATATTTGGACTGCTGTATCTGTATTATTTTTCCACCAGCCAATGTATTTAGTTTCACATTTGTCTAAATAATGTTTCAGTGCTGATAACCTAAAACATGGATATACAACAACTCCTCATAACACTGAATATTTTCCATTTTCAGGAGATAAATCAAGCAGGCAGTTGTCAGTGCTGAGAATAAGTATTTATAATCTATGAAATAATCTGCCAAATGAGGTTAGTCCACTTCTCAGTCACATTCATGAAATCCTGGGGAAGAAAAATTATATTCCATATCTCTGGCAATGAAACAATTAGAAATTGACAGCAAATTGATTATTATTAATTTTCTTCTTCTACTTACAGAAAACAATATAACAATATATAATGTTAGATAAATAATTATACAAAACAATATGACAACATAGAATGAGGCATACGTATACAAAATTCTATGATAACACAGAGGGCAGGATTCAAAACCCCCTACACGGCTCACTAAAATCTGGGATGTGCACATGATAGTGCACTGATTCTATTCAGTAAGCGGCTCTACACAATGCATTGAGCTGCGCAAACATGGTAAACATAGTGATGTGCTAATTATTGCATAAGCAGCTCAAGTGTTTGCTACATCAGCCAATCCAAGATATCAGAGTTATTCAACAAGCTATAAAGCAGTCGTGTATATTTAGTGTAGCCTTTTGCCTTGCATTCCAAAACTTACTGGAATACAGCCAAGGAAACTACACTAGAAGAAAAGAATTTTAGGGGCTGCTGCTGCTCTTCTGTGTGTGCGTGTGCAGCAGGCTCAGATCTATGCTGCTAATGCTGACAAACCTCAGGCATGGACACAAAGGTTATTTAGAGTCTTTTCATGGCCTGCATGATGTGGAAATAGTAGAGCACTGCAGGGTGGATAGAGACACACTCCAAAAACTCTACAACCTCTGTCGTCCTCACCCGAGAACAAGGGCAATTCGATGGTAACCAATACCTGTAGAGACAAAGGTATGTGTAGCACTTAAAGTACTAGCTACAGGAACCTTTCAGAGACCCACACAGGGCATGTTAGAGGTGTCACAGGCATCAGGATCCAGAATCCTACATCAATTCCTGAATGCTATGCTACAGCATAACAGTGACTATATAGATTTCCCTGTACTTGTGAGGACAGAGCTAGAACTATGCAGGATTTCCACCACATAGCACACTTTCCTAAAGTCTTGGGTGCTGTAACCTGACCTCATGTTGAGATCAAAGCACTACCTGGGGAGCAGGGAAGGGTCTGTGTCAATAGAAAGGGTTCTGCTCCATTGATGGAACAGTGGTGTAGATGTGTCACCTCACTGCAAGAGGTCTTCCAGTTTGATTATTGGCTGGGATGCCTCTGTGTGGAGTCTGTATGTCTTCCATACATTCATGTGAGTTTCCTACGGGTGGTCTGGTTTCCTTCCACCTTACCATAACATGTATCTGGAACATTTTCCCCATGACATCTACTGAAAATAGGCTCTGCCCTAGTCAGACTTTCTTGGTAAACAAATGTTAAATAAATCAATAAATAAACTGCCAGGTTGTGTGCAATACTGAGGGAATCATCCCAAATGTGTGTGTATTGACAACTCTGGCAGCTACCATGACTCCCATATCTGGCACAGCTCACAACTCTACCAGAGGTTTTCCAGAGGTGATATCCCACAATGTCATTTACTGGGGGATGCAAAGGATGCACTTGAACCATGGCTGATGAAGACCATCAGAAATGCCAACAAACACACTCACACTATAATTAGGCACATGCTCAAACAAGTAATATCATAGAGTGTGTGTTTGGGCTGCTGAAGTCACAGTGTCAATGCCTAGATACATCAGGGGGTGCTCTGCTGTATGATCACAGTACTTGTGCTGAAATTATTGCAGCCTGTGCTATCCTACACAATATCCTGCAAAAACAGCTGTAACAGGAACACCAAGAGTTAGGAGCAAATATTCCACCAACATTGGCAAGGTCCCCACAGCCACATGTTAGTGAGGCATTAGAGGGGGAATCCCAGCTGCTGTGTGTGGTAGATCTAGGCATGCACAATATGCCTTCACCCTAGGCAAGAGGCAAAAGATAGCACACATGCTGACTGTTAGATTTTATGAATATAAATCTGAAATTAATTATGTTGTAAATATGCTGAAAGAAAAGGCTTGCTTAAATGCAGAAACAAAGTTTAAGTAAAATATGATCAGCAGTCATACTAAATGACCATGGCTTGGAAAAGGAATCTGCTGAATGGACATTATTCCCTTACAGACTCAAAGCAGGATGTATGCAAGAACAAAAATGCAAAATCTGCTTTTAAAGAACAATGACATGTTTTTCTGCATGGAAAATCAGGATATGACATAAGAACAGATGTTTTTTTATACAAAGATCCAAATAAAATACAGGATGTTCACACTGTCAGAAAAGCTGATCTCTGACAACGTGTTTTCTCAAAAATATGTTTTTCTTCATAAAAAACAGGATATGCTTATCAGCATTGGTACAAGAACATATGGTCATATACACAGATTCAAATAGAATACAGGACAATGTGTTTTCTCAAAAATATGTTTTTCTACATGGACATCAGGACACTGTTACAGGATATTCACACTGTCAGAAAAGCTGGTCTCTTACAAGACATTGTTAAACAAGGAAGTTTAGTATTGTTTCTACAGGATAAGCAATTCTCCAAAATATGTTCAAAAAGAGTATATAAAGAGCTGTATAAATCCAGTTGTTTAGGGATATGGTAGGAACACATTTGGTGTTCTGAGGTAAATGTTATATCTCTCACATCATCTGTACTATATGAGAAGTAAAGTTGGAACAGTACTTTTAAGCTGCAACGTGGTTTCGTTTGATTTATTATAAAAAGTTATTTGTTACTGCTCTTTAAAGTTGATGCTGCAAAGTATATTCTCTCATCAGTGTATATTCTGCAAGTTTCTGTATGCAACAGACTGTGAATGCAAATATAATCAGACTTTGAATTTTAGCAAGAATCCAGCCAGCAAGAATGAGTGTCTTAAGAAGACTTCAAATCCCACAGTAAGCAAGCAAGCAAGCAGAAGTAAGCAGAGAGCAGCTCAAAATATTTTTTCAATGGCGAGGCAGCTGAGTGACTAGCACCATATAATTTTTCAATGGCAAGCTAGCCTGCATTTGAACCTACAATCTGCATTCAAACACAGGAGGAGTGATGGTAAGCCCTGCAGAGGGTCACTTCAGTCAAATTGCAGTAACTAACATTTGTACGTATGTGTCAATTCTGAACAGAAGTATTCCAGTTTATGCAGCTTGCAGTAGTAAAGTTTTTTAGACGTCTACAATCCGGAGTGAGACTAGTTCAAGAAATTCGCAGTGCCATAAATTCTTCAAGAAAAGGGGGATATCCACTAGCCCATCAGTCCACTGCCTGTTGTGCTTTCCCAGCTTCTCAAGTGACTTTGAAAAATTTCCAGCCATCTGCAATAGCAGCCTGATCACCTGTTTTCTTGCTAACTGGTAAGACTTTTTTCTGTGTCACATATTTAGTGTGGATGATGTTAAACAGAGTTGTATATTCTTAAGACAGGTTGTATATTCATATATAGTTTCTGTATTCCTAGACAGGTTGTATATTACTAGACAGTATGGATATGATTTATAATTCATGCAGGAGTAAACCAAACTTTAGTAAATTGCTATGTTGGTATACACAGCACATTAGTAAATGTAAAACCTTATTAGGGCAGGTTGATAGTAAGGCATTATGCAAATGTATTACAATATTTGACTGGTATCTCAAAGAAAATCATGTGAAATATGACAAATGTTTATTGTGTGATTCAACAAAAACTGCATTTTGTGTATTATGTCATAAAAAAATATTGCATCATATTGCAAATATAAAAATAGACTGTAAAGACAGATCTGAAGAATTAACTAAGGGTAAAGTGTTTTCATTACATTCTGATGTTGAACAGTTATGTTCTGTCACCAGATGCAAAAGGTTTATTTCAGAGTTGCAACAACAGTCAAATCAGTTACTGATAGAAACTCTAGTACATTTTGTTACAAAGAAATGTAATAAACTTCTAAAAGACAGACACAATGAGTTCAGGAAACTTAGACAAGTTATACACACATCTTTTCAAAAGGGCATAGGAGTTTCAAATTCAGCAGAACAGCTTACTAAAAATGTCAGAAAGACCATACAATATTACAGGAAACTATTCAACTGCAGTTGCAGGATAAAGAAAATAAATTAGCTGAACTGACAAAGACTAAAAACGTCCTGCATACACAGTTAATCTGTGCAAAAGAAATATATTTTATAATATGTTTATGTTTTGAAAATGGTTAAACATACATGGTAGGATGGTAGGATCTGATGTCTGGACAAATCATTCTTAAATGTTTTACTTTCATTCAGTTAAAGCAAGACATCTATCAGTACTACAGTAAAGTAAAGCATATGAATGCCATTCATTAGCATAGTCAAAAGGTAAACAAAACTGTTCTAGTGTATAAAATTAAATAAAAATAGATGAGTTAAAATTTAAAGTCACAAGACTGACATGCTTGTATAAAGATATACAGATACAAGACAGACATGCATGTATGTTCTTTTCATCTAGAGTACATCTGTTACAATACACAAGAATAACAGTCAGACAACAGCAAATATAAATAATATAAATATAAATGTGTTGGTTAAACTAATATCCATTTTGTTTTTTACAATTTGTTTATAATTATATAGTAACACCAAACAGTTAAAGTTCTGAATTTTAAAAAGAAAATCACAGATGGTATTATTCAAACAGTTTTTGTAAAATTAATGGCAGGACAGTTAAATAGTTAAATAGATAAATAATAAAAAATATTGAAATCCATGTAAGCTAATTGTAATGTAGTATAAATGCATAGTTATGCATATCACAATCACATTAAAGGAAACATGCCAAAAGAATTAACTATAGTTTATAGAGTATGAAATGTGAGCTCAGACCTTCCTAGACTGAATGAATAGTTACAGGAAATGCTGAAAAGATAAGATAAACAACAAGACTGATTGCCAGATAAGTAGCTTGAGTTTTTCTAAAGCATCATTGTTATTAAAACATAATTGTTAAAATATTTACAGGCAACACTATTTGGTAATTGTAATAAAATGTCACAATTGTGCATAGATGTCACTTATAATCTGTTTGCAAGTAAATGTTAAAAGGACAGAAAAAACCTCAGTTGCATCAAGTACAGCCAGCAAATGGGCTATAGTATATATACAGTTCAAATCAATTATGCAGGAGGGTGTAAATACCTACTAGAGGTAGAGGTAGTAAACAGCAAAAGCTTTAGAAAAAATTATCAAATCAGACAGGGGTCTATAATAATGTATAACCATAGTCTTAGGCTGACATACATTCTATTCTTTCAGCATAGGGCAGGAAAACAGTGCTGAAGTACTGCAGGGGGAGGGGCACTTTCTCAGTTTTACACTGACTGTATAAACAGACTGTGACAAGGGTCTGAAATAAAGCTACATAAAAATAAATAATAAGGATCTAAAATAAAGCTACAGGAAAAAATATCTCATTCCTTCTTGACAATACTCTTTTAGGGAGAGGAAAAAACAGGTATTAGTGTATTAGAAATACTGGTAAACTGGATTAAACCTGACAGGATAAGATATTTTACAAGTTGTTAATAGCTATCATAATGGTTATTATTGTATTGTTTAGAATTAAATTATATTTACAGCCTGTTAAACGTAAAGCTATACAAGAGATGGTTTAAAAAAACAAGAGATGGCTTAAAACTGATTACAGCTATACAAGAGAGAATAAAGATATGCAAAAATGCATAAATGTTTCTAATAGCAAGAATGGTCACTATTTTTAATATGTTTTGGCAAAACAATGTTGGTATAAAAAGCATGAATATTTTTAATAATTGTTGAGTATGTAGTTTAAAATAACAGGACATATGAATTTGGTATCAATTCCACTAGATATTTCTAAAGAGACAAACATTTTCCAAGATTTTGCTTAATATTAATGTTATTAAATTTGTAAGATTAGACTAAATGTACTTTATAGTCATTGTATGTACAAATGCAGACGAATTCAGTACAAATGAGATTAATGTCTAGTAATAAATATGTGTGAAAACCATATTTAATAAAAAATGGGTCCAGGGTACCTACTAGATTGAAATGCATGAATAGCAAACAGTCTGTGTAAATACATACTGTACAGGATACATCGTAATAAGTTCAAAAGTAATTTGTCAAGTTGTAATATCATTGGTTTTACCACAGTAAAATAACTGCTTTCAAATATTTATTATCTAAGCCCAGTTCAGTACTTTATCAAGATGTTAATGGGCAGTTCAAAGACATGACCACAATGTTATGGTTAAAATGACATTGAAATTGTGTGTTTTCAGCAGTGTATAAATGCTTGCAGTAACACATGGTTACTGTCTCTTATAGTTAATTCAACAGCTGCAAAGAGTTAATGAAACAATTCTAAGTCATAAATTAAATTCTGTGATTGCAAAAGAATAAATTGATCATGTTAAAAAAAATAAATAAATAACATTAAAGCAGACACAGCTCATAACTGATAAAATATTTTCACAGAATGGTCTGCAAAAGAAAAAGTTGTTAAATACATTCAGTTTTGGCAGTAATACTTTAATATCATTGTATTAACTATGTAAAATTGCATTTTGATTTGTTGTATCAAACTAAAGGTTTGTTTCTTGTGTTTTCTATATAAAATGTTTTGAGTATGTTTAAAAACAGAGGGAATTGTTAGATTTTATGAATATAAATCTGAAATTAATTATGTTGTAAATATGCTGAAAGAAAAGGCTTGCTTAAATGCAGAAACAAAGTTTAAGTAAAATATGATCAGCAGTCATACTAAATGACCATGGCTTGGAAAAGGAATCTGCTGAATGGACATTATTCCCTTACAGACTCAAAGCAGGATGTATGCAAGAACAAAAATGCAAAATCTGCTTTTAAAGAACAATGACATGTTTTTCTGCATGGAAAATCAGGATATGACATAAGAACAGATTTTTTTTATACAAAGATCCAAATAAAATACAGGATGTTCACACTGTCAGAAAAGCTGATCTCTGACAATGTGTTTTCTCAAAAATATGTTTTTCTTCATAAAAAACAGGATATGCTTATCAGCATTGGTACAAGAACATATGGTCATATACACAGATTCAAATAGAATACAGGACAATGTGTTTTCTCAAAAATATGTTTTTCTACATGGACATCAGGACACTGTTACAGGATATTCACACTGTCAGAAAAGCTGGTCTCTTACAAGACATTGTTAAACAAGGAAGTTTAGTATTGTTTCTTCAGGATAAGCAATTCTCCAAAATATGTTCAAAAAGAGTATATAAAGAGCTGTATAAATCCAGTTGTTTAGGGATATGGTAGGAACACATTTGGTGTTCTGAGGTAAATGTTATATCTCTTACATCATCTGTACTATATGAGAAGTAAAGTTGGAACAGTACTTTTAAGCTGCAACGTGGTTTTGTTTGATTTATTATAAAAAGTTATTTGTTACTGCTCTTTAAAGTTGATGCTGCAAAGTATATTCTCTCATCAGTGTATATTCTGCAAGTTTCTGTATGCAACAGACTGTGAATGCAAATATAATCAGACTTTGAATTTTAGCAAGAATCCAGCCAGCAAGACTGAGTGTCATAAGAACACTGCAGATCCATCACACCATGTGCACCAAGTAAGCAAGTAAATTTCAAAATATTTTTTCACTGACTACCTAAGGGGTACAGTTTCATCCTGTATACATATATACAGTAAAACTAATGCCACCCAATGCTCACAACCTTTATTTACCCATGTAATGGCTGGATACTGCTAGCATCAGACAGTCAGCCTTAAATTACAACAGTTGTACCTGCAGGACTATCAAGGTAAGTGTTAAACCTTAAACAGGAAAATAAATGGGTAAGAACACAAATGATTGGCAGATACTTGCATGCTGTTACTTGAAAATGTACTCAAGTAGAATGTGTGTAAGTTGCCTAGCAATGACATCAATATATGTCATAAATGGCTTATATAATACATAAATATGCAGTGCAGTTTATCAGCTAACAAGACTCATACATCTAAAATACCTAGTATAGAAAAATCAGTCCAAACTCTACTTATCCCTGCATTCTCACAAGTGGAGCAATAAGCATGTCTTTCATATCAGCAATTTCAAGGTAGGAATCACAACACTAGAGTGCTATAAGAAATCTGAAAACATTTCAGAGTAATATCACCGATATATATCCTAAGTACTCATTTAGCTGTCTACACTGTGCACCTGACAACATGCTTAAGTAACCCTGAATCCAAAAGATAGAAACAAGGTGATGGCACAGTTATCATTATTTGCACAGGGTGGGGGTTGGTGGGGGCAGGAGGCCCTAAAAATAGATTGAGTAGCACATAATAACACACCAGCATCAAGTGGAGGGTTCACAACAGCTCTCCTTCAATCACCCCTAACAGCCCTCCTTACACCTCTCAACTGTACAGATTTTCACACAATGCCCAGATTTTTGCCACATATTTTTGGTCTGTTTTTCATAAAATTGTAGTTGTCTGGCAAATCATTGGCAGGCCATTAAAATTGCAGTCAGAAAATAATGCCAGACATTTGAGTTTCAGACGTCATGCTTCTCAGAAAATTCATGCTAATGCAAAACATGTTATTCTATCAACTTTCTAAGTTTGTAACAGCAATATTTAAAAATGGTCCCTGTTTTTGGACCTTTATCCCCCCATTATTTATGGCTTTGTCTAGATTTCTTGCTCAAGAGGTTGAGAGGTATGACCCTCCTGGATGGCACCTCACCCACACTTTGGCTATGGCCACAGTCAACCAGGACTGAAACTGTAGTAACCACACTACCCTGATCAACTGCATTACCATCACCCTCTCCACTGTCTGAGGGCTCAGTGGAATGGGTATGCATAGGCATATTGACTCTGTCTGAAGGAAATCCAGGGGGTGTGTGAGTCACAACTTAAGTGTCAGATTCAACCTCTGCATCCCCCTCCCTGACTGTGCTTCTGTTTGGCCGACATCATCAGAGCCTACCGGTAGTCAAACATCAGGTGGTAAGAGTCCTACACTTCCATTGTCAGGATCACCTGTGATTAAAAGTAACAACACAGGAATGAAATTATTACTCCCCTAAATATTAACCCAAAATTTCTGAAGAAAAAGTAACACTGTTAGTACAATTGCAGATGCAACACCAATACAAACACCCATTACACCTTTATCACACATACAGATAATTCACCTAAATAATTCTTAGTAAGAACAAAAAAGAAGAAAAAAGTGCTTATTATATGCAGCTGCCTCAAGTCTTTCTAGGGAGGATGTGCCTAGAAAAAATGAAGCAATGAAATGATAGCAATCAGTCATCGCAATAGGAATAACACAGGGACAGTGAATACATAATCAGCTATATGACCTGTAAGAAATAGCTCTAACTGAAACTTTCTGAGCCATCCACCCACACCCATGTTTACTGAACAACTCACTTGTATAACTGCATGACATGATCAATAGATACAGATAGAAAAAACATGTATCACAAGCAAGAACAGCAAAATTATATTTTAGTCTACAAGCCAATAGAATGTTGCCATAAGTAAGGTTGAATCTGCTCTTCCTCCCAGCCACATCACCACCAACATCAAGCACATGGTGCACAGGCAGCCCTGGCTGTCAGGTTCTCTGACAGTGGGCAGTAACTCATTTGGCATCAGTAGTGGCTTGATATCAGGGCCACCCCCATAGTCAGCTGTTCACATGCAATTGTAGCCGCCCCCCTCCATGCCAGTGTAACTCATATCAGTGGCCTGATGCCGCACCTGATAATAAATGTGACCAAAACCACCAAATGCATTTACATCAATGACTAATTTGTTCCATATCTCCCATCTGGAAGCCGTATTTCCTTGGCTTGTCTCAAGCAGGAAGGCTCCATGCCACCTCAGAGCCTGTATTATGATCTCATTTTCAGCATCACTGAAAGAGGGTTTCCTGGATTTATAGGCCTGGATGCCATAATCCTATGTGACATAAAACTGAGAAGGATAATAATTAATATCACATAAGTAATGTATTCATTCAAAAAAAATCAGTCAGTGTACTATTTATCAACATAAAGCACTTGAAACACACAACATTCTGTTGTACTATATGAGAGGTGGTTCCCCCAACTCCCCCCCACACACAAACAAATGTTTGTACAAACCAAGAAATACAACATAAATAATGTATCCCTGGGATACATGAAATGTGTTTTTTCATGCAGGAGTGGCTACACTGCTCCTGCATGGAATATGGCCCCTGAGCAATCCAGGGACATGCAGTTTTGACATGCACGAGCATCCCTACACTGTTCATGCACAGAAACCCATGCAGGATGATAATTACCTCATTTGCTGAAGAAAACCATGCTGATGAGGTGAATTAGTGATCCAGGATGCAGGCAGGCAACCGTGCAGGAACAGTGTAAGGTGCAGAAATGTATTCGGCTACTAGCAGAATACATTTCTGCAAAAAATGAAAATGGAGCCATGACAGCTCCAATAAAAGCATGTAGCCTAATATGTAGACATGCCAATGGCCAAATATATGGCCATTGGCATGGAAAAGTGTTTATTTTTATAAAAATAAAAGTTTATTTTTTTGGCCGATCTCAGCTGTTTAATCAAAGGGCAGCGCTGTGCAAACGAAATTGTGGAAAAAATAAGAAAATTAATATGAAAAGTCAATTTTAAGGGAAACCTGCATTTTGCCATTATACTCAATGGCAAGCAGAATCAAAACAATGGCAGGGAACAGTGGATGCTAAGGGGGAAGGCTCTTGTGTAGTGCAGTAACTACGGATTAAGGCAGTGGGGTATGTTAATGAGGGGACTAATACTGAATCACAAAATTCTTTTAAGTGTCACACTGCACCTAATCGCGTAGGTGCTGTAACACCAACGTATAGGTCGGAGGAGCAACTAACATGAAAAGGTGGTGTGTTATGCTTGCTGTAAGCACATTGGAGCTCCGTTGCCCAGGTTTGTGCTTAGCTAAGTGAGAGGGTGTGTCTGAGGCTGTATAGTCTTATTCCGTGAACTGAGGAGCGTGTTCATGCACAGAGAGGGTCATTTCTTGCTGTGGATATAGGAAAAAATGAAAATAGCAGAGCAAGGTAAATGCAGTACAAATCAGCAGTATGGGATTCTGCAACCCACAATGGGCCATTGAAAGCACTCAATAATACAGCTGCCAGGTGGCTACATAGCTGAAAATGGGAGGAGATGTAAAAAAAAAATTAAAGGGCAACAGCACAATAAAGGAGAAATGAAGCAAAAATCACAAATATATGACTCTTGCAACTCACAATGGGCCATGCAAAGCACACAATAATACAGCTGGCAGGTGGCTGCATACCTGAAAATTGGAGGAAATGTAAAAAAAAAGGCAACGGCACAACAAAGGAGAAATTAAGTAGAAATCACTAATATGGGACTCTTGTAACTCACAATGGGCCATGCAAAGCACACAATAATACAGCAGGCAGATGGCTGCATAGCTGAAAATGGGAGGAGATGTAAAAAAATAAAGGGCAACAGCACAATAAAGGAGAAATGAAGTAGAAATCACTAATATGGGACTCTTGTAGCTCACAATGGGCCATGCAAAGCAAACAATAATACAGCTGGCAGGTGGCTGCATAACAGAAAATGGGAGGAGATGTAAAAAAAGAAATAAAGGGCAACAGCACAATAAAAGAGAAATGAAGTAGAAATCACTAATATGAGACTCTTGCAACTCACAAAGGGCCATGAAAGCACACAATAATACAGCTGGCAGGTGATTGCATAATTGAAAATGGGAGATGTAAAAAAAGGAAATAAAGGGCAAAAGCACAATGAAGGAGAAATGAAGTAGAAATCACTAATATCTGACTCTTGCAACTCACAATGGGCCATGCAAAGCACACAGTAATACAGTTGGTGGGTGGCTGCATAGCTGAAAATGGGAGGAGATGTACATAAAAATAATTAAAATAGGGCAACAACAGAATAAAGTCAATCATGCACAAATTACCACTAATGCCTCTAACACTCACAATGGCCAAAGCAAAGCCATGAATAATATACGCGGCAGCTGGAATGTATCATAGTCAGCCAATTATACAGGCAGCATCTGCAGCACAACAGTATAAAGAATGGAAACACCTTACAGTCTGTTTTTTCGCCACAAACTCTACACTGTTGGTGTATACATGCGGGGAAATTTAAACTGGAAAAAATGTTAGGGACTGCCATTGCTTTGATACATCAGTATGTGCTAGAGGCTGACTGCGGAGAGGAGGATAATGCTGACAACCACCACAGACGAAGGAGAAGGAAAAGAGTGTTCAGACCCAGGGTGACCTACCAGGAGCTACATGATTTAGAGATAGTAGAGCACTACAGGGTGGACAGGGACATACTTCAACAAATCACTGAGCTGTGTCAGCCTCAACTCAGAGCTAGAACCGACAGAGGGAACCAATCCCAATGTTTACCAAGGTATGTGTAGCCTTAAGAATTCTAGCTACAGGTACTTTCCAAAGACCTACTGGGGACATGATGGGGGTCTCACAGGCATCTGCATCTATGGTACGCCACCAGTTCCTGGATGTCATGCTACCACATGCTGGTGAGCACATTTACTTCCCCAACATCCTTGAGGAGAAGACCAGCAAAATGCGCCTCTTCCACCATGTAGCAGAATACCCAGAGGTTCTGGGTGCCACAGACTGCATGCACATCCACATCAGAGCACCACCTGGTGAACATGGTAGTCTACATAAACCACGAGGGCTTCCCCTCTATCAACTGCCAGGTCATATGCAATGCCCAGGGCTTTATCATGAACATGTGTGCTGGCAGCCCTGGAAGCTATCACAACTCTCACATCTGGCATTCATCACAGCCATACTAGGCATTTGCCAGTGGGGGCATCCCATATGGCCATCTGGTGGGGGATGTTGGCTATGCACTGGAGCCGTGGATGATGACACCTATCAGAAATGCATACACACCCACACAAGAATGCCATAATGAGGCACACGCACAAACCAAGATAATTATAGAGTGTGTGTTTGGAATGTTCAAGTTACGGTTCCACTGCCTTGACATATCTGGTGGAGCGTTGGAGTACTCTCCAGCCACATGTGCACACATGTCCATAGTATGTGCCATGCTACACAATATGATCCTGCAGAAGCAGGTGCAGCAGGAACAGCACGGGGAAAGGCCAGACAGCCCACCACCATTTCCAAGGTCCCCACAGGCACAGAGGGACTCACAGAAGGAGGTCCCTGAACCTGCACCTGTAGGCAGATAGAGAAATGCCTAATATGCTCACAGCTTGGCAAAGAGGCAACACATAGCACACACACTGAGACTGTAGGGACGCTGGGGACTGACACCTCTCTCTGACTCACACACACAGTAAAATGAATGACACAAACATCACATTACCTGTAATTTACCATGTATATGCAGTGTACTATGTGCATCCAACATAGGCAGCCCTCAAGCACCATCCTCACAACTGCTGCAAGCACGAGGTAAGTCCGTCTTCTTAACAATAAATGAATGGAATAGTATGTTCTGCTAGCATATCTCTAGTAATGCTGCATGCATGCAAGGGAATGGGGTGGCCTACTGGGACAGCAGCACACAACTGACAGCTATGTGGGACACCAGGAATTGCCTGGACAAAACTGGCCTCCCCACAATATGCAGTAGTATTCAAGGTGGCAAATCCCACTGCAGTATTTGTATGGGGACAACTAACTGGGGCATCATAGGTCACAGGCATAGATGCCAGGGTGGGGGGGGTCCATAACCACCCCCTCGCATCCACACAGCAAGTCAGCTGTTGAAAACCACAGAAGAATGTCTGGTAAATGCATAGAAATGGCGGCAATGTTGAATTAACCCACTACAGACACACACAGTGATAGCACAGCAGGACCCACAGTTGCAGCATCAAGAAAAATCTTGATGATTTAATGGGAAATAGGAAATTCACCCCGGGGGGTCACCTCTGTGGCTCTGCTCAACAGTGGCGCAGGAAAATAATTTTCATGGGTGGCAAAAACCAGGGTACCTTTTTGGCTGGGCTTGTATAGGCCCCAGGGCCGATAGCCTAGTACCTACCTATGAACCTATGAACCTATAAGAAGTCTGAAACTCAATGTATGCCAGTACAATCTGACCTGTACTCTTTACTGATATGCCTCCAGTCCCCAAGACAGGGCACAATAGCATGGTAAATGGAACCAAACTGTAAATCAAATATCAGCACAGTCTGTGCAAATGTGTACAGTTGACAGATGTACCCTCCATATACCCACACAAATGCAGTAACATATATGTTTGTATGGAAATAGCAGCATAGCACACATTGACAGGGGTGACCAATATGCATGAAAACATGTTGCCTGTCCACAATATACAGGGGTCAATGAGCTATGTGTATATGTAGTTAATACTGTCTGGATCTGGCCAGCACGTTCTCCTGGCAATCATCTTGTATTGCCCTAGGTACAGTGCTGCCTTTGACATGGCCGTGTGCAGATCACTGCAGTGCCAACTGTTATGCATGTTAGTGACACTCACTTCTCTGCCACTGATGTACCTGGAAGTCACAGTGCTATGTGGAATATACTACACATATTAGTGACATCTTGAAGGATGTGTAGCAGAGGTGCCAAGGCTTTTGTGAATATAAGTGCTTTGTGGTACTGTTGCCAGTGGTCATTCTCAATAATCCTTTTTTATGTTTGCTTTTACAAATAATAGACATGCCTGCACAGCTGAATGCACTCTGTACCCACACCCATAACTCCCAACCTCTGACAGCAAGATGTCTGGACAAGGGCAAAAATAAAAGTGGAACAAAGGCACAATGATAGGTATATGTTGTAAATATTGCCCTTACATACTGAGAAAGTTGGTAGGGTGAGGGGTTTGAAGTAGCAGGAATGGTCTGAAGGTTATGTATTCTGAAACAGTAATGTCTGCATTATTTTGTAACATCACACTACAATTATATGTAACTAACTTGCCATAAAACACAGGTTTACGCAGAAAGGATCAAACCTTTAGGGGAACACCTGGACATTCGGCCAAAATGTGTACAGGTCAGAGGTATGCACCCACAAGGATATGACATGTCAGGTTAGAAAGATACCACACAAGCAGGAGATCCCCAGCCAGTATATCACCAGGTTGCTGGACTGTTTACACAGCTGTGTAACATTACTACACTGGCTGTAGTCACACCTCATAAATGTTCTTGTTGGGCAAGAATTTACATAGCTGCCCTCATAGTATTGGTCTATGCATCATACAACTAGTATTCCTCTGGTGAAACGCTGTGATGATCTGATGATGTCTGACACTAGGTAATGACACATTACATTTCAATTTCAGACTACAGATATGTCAGAAAATGTCTGCTAAACAAAACAAGTACCATGAGGAAAGTCCTGTGTAATCCTGAGAGGTATGCCTGTAGCACACAAAACCCTGAACTGGCGTACACCTATCCCTGGAATGCAGTCCCACCCTAACTATAGAAGGTCACACTGGGCAAACTCCTGCATGTAGAGAATCACAGGACAAGTTGGAACCCACATTGGAATATATGACTACATTGTGTATATATGTCTGTGCATACAGACAGCCATGTATACTTCAACCCCCCCCCCACACACACACACACACACACACACAAACACACAAACACACACATATCAAACAGGATTACCCTCAGTGACATAACTGCATCTGTTGCATGAGATACACACACACACACACACACACACACACACACACACACATATACACATTTTATATATATATATATATATATATATATATATATATATATATAGAGAGAGAGAGAGAGAGAGAGATAGATAGATAGATATGGGCAACAGATAACCACATATGTCAAGCATACACACACATAGATGTGGGGAACTGAGAGACAGAAAGTGATACAGAGAGAGACACAGGGGGACACAGACAGAGTGAGTTACACACATGGATACCCTGAATGGCATACAGAGATATAATGCTGTGGACAGTGACATACCATTTGTAAACAGTTGCACGTGCCAGCATAAAAGGTGAACCCCATTGTGTAAAAGTACTGATGTTGCGTTTATAATATCACATCACCTGCCTGTGTGTATGTGTGTCTCCAGAGGTCCATGTATTACGAGACTCTTCCCACTCAGTACACTTCACATTGCCGCACTTCACATGATCTTCTGCTTTCATTCACCTTAGAAGCACCATTGGACACCAATCACCACAAAGCTCTGTAACACATGTGATAACTGCATAACACTATAGTACTAATAATGAGATAGGTAGGGGTTCTGATCTCAATACTGGCAACTGTGTGTGTGTGTGTGTGTGTGTGTGTGTGTGTGTGTGTGTGTGTGTGTGTGTGTGTGTGTGTGTGTGTGTGTGTATGTGTGTGTGTGTGTGCATGACAGTTGTGTATGTGAGAGTGAGGGTGTGTGTGTTTGTTTGTTTGTAGGTGAAACAGTTTTAGGCCATTCCCACCCACAACACTTCCCAGTACCTGGCTTTATCAGTCCTGCTGATGTCATTCCCCTTATTGGCACATTTGGCCAGTTGTCAGCCCAGTAAGCTCCATAGTGTGTGTGATAACTGAGTAACAGTATAATACAAATCACTAGGTAAACAAGTGTTCTAATCTCAGATCTGGCAAATGAATGTGTCTGTATGTTTGTAAGAAAAAGTATTTTGATAAGTCTCCCACTCATTGGTCTACTTTATCACTCCTGCTGATGTCATTCCCCTTTCACCTTTGGCCAGCTGTTAGTCCAGTAAGCTGTGTAGCACATGCAATAATAGTGTAACACTATAGTGTAAACAACTGAATAGGCAGGGGTTCTATTCTCAGAGATGGCAGATGTGTGTGCTGGTGTATAAGTGTGTTTGAAAGTGTGTATATTTGTAGGAAGAAGAATTTTCATAGGTTTCTCACCCACTGGCATACTTTATCAGTCATGTTGATGTCATTCTCCTTATCAGCACCTTTGGCCAGTTGTCAGCCCAGTAAGCTCTGTAGCACTTGTGATAACTGTGTAACACTATAATACAAATAACTAGATAAGCAGGGGTTCTACTTTCAGATCTGGTAAATTTGTGTGTGGGTTTATAAGTATGTGTAAAAGTGTGTATGTATGTAGGAAGAAGTATTTTGATAAGTTTCCCACCCACTGGCATACGTTATCAGTCATGCAGATGTCATTCTCCTTATCAGCACCTTTGGTCAGTTGTTAGTCTAGTAAGTGCTGTAGTGCATGTGATAACTGTGTAACACTATAGTATAGATGACTAGATAGGCAGGGGTTCTACTCTCAGATTTGGCAAATGTGTGTGTGCATGTATAAGTGTGTATGCTTGTAGGAAGAAGTTTTTTGCTAAATTACCCACCAACTGGCCTACTTTACCAGTCATGCTGATGTCACTCCCCTTATAGGTTCATAGGTGTGTACCAAGCTAATGGCCCTGAAGCCGTTACAAGCCTAGCCCATAGATGTGCCCTGCCATTGTGTCACCTGACATTAGTTCCCAGTGCTCCCATCAAGTAGAGCTACTGGAGTGATCCATGGGGTCAACTTTCTATTACTCATCCATTCATCAATATCTCTCTGCAACAGGGTCATCTAGGTGCTTTGTTTGGCATGTATTGGAAGTCTATTCCAGGGCATGTGCTGTCTCTGGGTGAAGAACCTGTCCCTCCGGCATGTTGTGTTGATTGTGGTAATGAGGTTGAGGTCCCTGCAGTGTGTGGTGCAGAGAGACTGGGATTTCTTTAGATGTAGCATTTGTAAAAGAGCTGGGTCAGACATGGTTTTGCAAGTCAAGCAGAAATTGTCTCTAAATAGGTGATATGAGACAGGGAATAGCTGGAGTCTTTTGAGTCTGTCTGTGTAGGACATGTGTTTAATGCCTAGGATCTTCATTGTGAGGTACTACTGTGGCTTCTCCAGCTGTTGCAGGTGTCTAGTGAGGTAGTGAGGAGTTTACCTATATGTTTGTTGATTAGGTCCCTGATGATGCGCTCCATAGCTGTGCATATCAGACTTGTCAGCATAATGGACTGATAATTCTCAGGGTCTGTAGTTGCCATACCTTGATGGAGAGGGATGACTGTAGCAGTGTGCCATTTTGGAGGGACAAAGCCTGAGGTGAGACTTTGACTGAACAGGGCACACAGATGTGCCAGGTATCTTTGTAGTTCATCTAGAACACATCCAGGGGATAATGTGGGGTCCCATGGAAGCTATATTCTTGCCCAATGACAATGCTGGTATAACCTGGGTAGCAGCAATCCTGGGTGCCTGGCATTCTGATTGTTCCTGTAGGGGAAAAGAAGGGTAAAGCTTGTACTGAATGTGTTGGCAAGAATGTTCGTAATATCTGTTGGCTCAGTATTGGAGGTAGCATTGTACAGTAACTCACATCACATCTGGGTATTGATGTGGAGGTTCTTGATATAACTATCAAAGGATATGTGATTGTTGTCAGTGTCTACTGCAATTCTGACACCATAGGCAGCTTTAGATGATTTCGTGAGGGATCTCAAGTTGTTGTTGAGGCTAATAAGGGAGTTTTACCACTCTTGGTACTCCACCTTTTCCTGCAACAGGTGCTTTCTTCTGTTGTACATTTTATTATAGGCAGGGGAGAACCAGTTTAGCCTCCAGTGTTTGGTGGACATTGTCATGGTTCTGTTGGGTATGGCTAGTTCCATGCATTGATGTACATGTTTGTACAGTTTGTGTATGATTTGGCAGTCATACAGGTATTTTCCACTGGCATGGGTGCTGTGAAGTTAGCCACCTCTGTTCTTATGAATCCAAAGTAAGCTTTGGAGAAGCTTTTCAATGTGGTTACCTTTGTGGGGGGGGGGGGGTGAGATGTGGATTTCCATGGTGATTACTCTATGTTGGATCTGACCAGGTAGCGATTGACTACTGTTGTTAAGCAACGTTTCCATATGTTAGTAATCAACACAGGTGAAGGAGTCAGAATAAGCTGGTCCAGGGCATTGGACCTGATGAATTCCAGGAAACATTGGGCCAGTGTATTGGTGCTTGAGTATCTTTTTCAGTTGATGGAGGGGTAGTTGAACTCTCCTACTATGAGAGTGGTTGGTTGGACCTTGATAGATTCCAGGGTGTTGAGGAATGGAGATTGAGAGTCTAGGGACATGGATGGGGACCTATAGCAGGCTATGACCTGGATTGCACTATAACCAATGTCAGTTGTACCTGAAGTATCTCAGATGCATTATGCTGGGATACTACTCTGGATGTGTGCATATCCATTTTTAATATGGAGACACCACCGCCTTTGTAGCTGTGGTCCATGTTTTTGGACTGACAGTTGTGGAATGAGTTATAGGCTGGTAATGGAGAGGTGCTGTCTGCTGCTGTAAACCAGGTCTCCATTACAGCACAAGTGTCAATGTTCTACACTGTGAGGAGTGCTTTGAGTGGCTGCATCTTGGGATGTAAATGTCTAGTGTTGAGCAGCATGCCCCTCAGATTGCATATATGCATAGCTGTTATGGTGGCAATTTCATTTGGAACACTGCCTAAAAAGGCACTATAGGGGTGGCAAGATACTTAGCCAGTACCTGGAAACCAGGGTAACAGATGCAGATCATCTCTGGCAAGCCATTGCAGTCTGTCTATCATGTCATCCCAAGCAGACAGATACTGAAACCATGAGAGTGACACCAGTCACTTAAGCCAATTGTTGAAGTCAATCATCTGTTGTTTGTACTGTGGTATCATTTTGTGTGACAGTAGTATATTGCTTCGGGCTACTGTGATACCTGCCTGGCCCACATAATCTGAGATCTCTACTATGTCTCTTTTCATAAAGTCCAAGGAGGTGCACCTCAGGTCATTCACACACACATGGATGATGACAAAGTGATACTTGTAGTTATTGTGGAGTGACCTGACTGGGTGTGTTATGTGTTGGATTCTGGCACCTGATAGATAGCTGACTGTTACCTCCTCCATGTTCAACCTAGTGAGTGGGACATCTGTGTGCCTCACTATTGAATCACCTATGATTACTGTATCAGGCAAAGTGGTTAGCCTTTGGGGCTTAGGTTGAGGGGCACACTGTGTAGGTGAGATATGTGTCCTGTGGTTTGTGCTGTGTTGTGGTGGTCGAGTCGGTATCTGTCTTGGTGGTCTCTGCTGTTTGGGTAAATGTCTATCGAGTGCCTCTGTGAAGGTGGGTGTGTGGTTACTGTTTGTATGTCAGAGCTGTGATAGTGGGTGTTCTGGAGGGTATGTGTTCCATGTGGTGTGCTGCAGATGTTGACTCTTCTCCTCTTGACCAGCTAGTCCAGTCTTCACTGGAGAGCGCAAATCATCCAATTAAATGATATTGGAGTATCTCTCACAGGTCTGAGTGTTGAGATTTTAGAAGAGAGGGTACATGAGGTAGTTGCAACAGTGCCTCAGAATGTCCAAGTGCACCAGGTTAATGGGCAAAAGCACAGAGAACTGCACTTTAATCATGCCAGGAGAGGTGATCATAACTGTTAAGCACTGGAGCTAATTTCGTGAAGAACGACTACTGCTGTTGAACAGTTTACCTCAGCTGTGCAGTTCTCAGCATCTTTGGCCAGTTGTCATCCCAGTAAGCTCTATAGTGCATGCAATAACTGCGTGACACTATAGTATAAATAACTAGATAGGCAGGGGTTCTAATCTCAATACTGACAAGTGTGTGTGCGTGTGTGTGTGTGTGTGTGTGTGTGTGTGTGTGTGTGTGTGTGTGTGTGTGTGTGTGTGTGTGCACGCGCGTGTGGGAGGGTAATCATATACTGTGTGGGTTATACCATTTTGAGTTGTGTACCTCCCTATAAAATTCCCATCACCCTACTTTATTAGGCCTGCTGATGTCATTCATCTTAGATGTACCTTGGTAATGAGGTGAAATCATGTAAGCTCCATGGCGCATCTGATAACTGCGTACCACTGTAGTAGTAATAACTAGATAGCTAGGGGTTCTAATCTCAATACTGGCAACTGTGTGTTTGTGTGAGAATCATATGCTGTGCGGGTTATACCATTTTAAGTTGTGTACCACCCTGTAAACTTCCCATCAGCCTACTTTACTAGGCCTGCTGATATCATTCACCTTAGAAGTACCTTGGCACGAGATGAAGTCATGTAAGCTCAGTGGCATGTCTGATAACTGCGTAACACTATAGTAGAAATAACTGGATAGGTAGGGGTTCTAATCTTCATACTGGCAAGTGTGTGTGTCTTTGGGTGAAGATCATATCATGTTTGCTGATACCATTTTGATTTGTGTGCCATCCATGCAAGTTTATCACCTCCTGATGGCATTACTTTATATAGCGTGGTAGCATCTGCCACACATGCAGCATGTTAAACCATTGTGCAGGCCATACCACAATACATGACTCCACATCCTATTCCTGGTGGGTTATCTCACCATCCATGAAGACATTCAGAACAATACATATTGTAAGAGGTAGTGTGTTATGTCCCATGCATATAATCTATATGGGGCATGTCATGTGTATGTAGTAGTACAGTACATCAAGGTAGAAATGTAGGTTTACTAATCTGTTTATTGCCAACTGTGTTAATGTTACTGTGTGCACATCCCCTGTGTCAGTCCTTACTGTGTGTATGCAAAGGATATACCATTTTGTCTCCCTGTTCCCCCTGGTGAACTCAGGAATACATACCACAAACCTGTCACATTATCATCCATGCCCTCATCAACTGCATCAGGGTTGAGTGCATGGGAAAGAAATGGCAGGGCCAACAGGCGTTATCAGCTGAGTCTGTTGCAGTTAATGTAATGGCTATGTTTGTAAGAAACCTGCTGATAGTACTGCAGTAACCTGTTCTGTATGTAAGAGCATGTGGTACTACACAACACTGAACTGACATATCTAAAGGCTACCTGTCTGTGACAAGGGATATGTATGCAAGGTCACACTGTCTGAAAACATTGTCCCTCACATACTTTTGCATGCATACACACCTGGTACATGTACATATAAAGCTGTACCTTGCCTATGACATGGTCGTGTATTCCCATTCTGCCATACTTCCTCTTGGGAATGTCTGCAGGGGCACAGCCTGCAGACACACATACAACTGGAACACAGAATACAGCATGTCAGACTACATTCAGTCAGTTGTACTAACAACAATAATGCATCCTGGCTAATAAGGTACATCCTCCTGTATGTGTACCCATAACAAATGCAAGCAGACAGGATCTTGCATAGTATTACATAGCTACACTGTACTATATTCACCCTGTGCATCAGATTCATATTAGCATGTCCCATCATCAATGGTATGGATGACAGGGATATGGCACACGTATCATCATATGCACAGGGTGTGATGTAGGTTTGCCAGAGGCCTAGGCTGGACTGTACGGTTGACATCACGTGTGTGTGTTTGGAGGAGTATCTGATAGATGGGCTGTGCAGAGGTGCTGTGTGTGTGTCTGGAGGTGACCTGCTGGTGATACAGATGTGTGTGTGTGTATGTATGCAGACAGTCACACCACGTGGCTGCCCTACACAAGGGTACATTGGACAGCTGTGGACTGTACATGGCAGGGTGTCCAGTTCACTGTCTCTGGCCATGGACACAGGAACTGGTCCTGCCAGGGGTATCACTGGCACCACCAGGCCCAAGGCCAGATGCAGTACTGCTTCCTGATGGTGACTCCTGTCTGCTGGATCTGTGCCCCTGACAGGACTGGACAGGACCATGTGGCCATGGCCTGTTCTGGTGTGATGTGGACAGCAACCCCCCTTCAGCAGTGCTGGTGTCACTGCCACTATGGGAGTGTGAAGGTGCATGGCCCCGTAGACTCTCAGCTTTTGTTGGTGCTGACCTACATCCACATGGCCAATGCCCATTTTCCACCACATGCACTAGCACAGACATGCCACAGTCGAGGATTGCCAAGGTCTCACTCCACCATCTATTCATGACCTCAGTATTTTGACCTGTGGCCTCAACAAGATCATGTATGTTGCCACATAAATCAGGAAGAGTTGCATCCAACATCCTCAATATTTGTCTGGTGTGGCATTCACTATGTGCCTGTGCCTGTGCATCCATGACAGACTGAAACATGCATCTGGTGACTCCTGCTGTGGCACTTGTGACAGTGGCTTGATGAGCAGTGATGCTCCTGTGAGCACCCCTGTCCATCTGCCTGTGTGAAACCTCACCTGCTGTCCGGCTATGGCCAGAGTCTACACTCACTCCTGCCTCAGTCACCACACTAGCCTATTCAATGCCACCACCTGCCAACTGTCCATCATCTGTGGCCACTGGTGATGGAGTATGTGTGGGCATTGTCACTGTCTGCGTGGATGGTGTGGACAACAGTGGGATGCCAACTAATGGCACAGATTCAGCCCCTGACAACTCCACCTGTACCTCTCTATTCCTATCATTATTGTTAGAGTCTGCAGAGATAAATCAATTTCCAAGAGGGAGGGACCCCGAACCCCATCTCCACCTGTGAGGGGGAAGACAACATATGTACATTAATACCTGCTCTTTGAGGTTGGCTGGTACACACACACACACGCGCACACACACACACACACACACACACACACACACACACACACACACACACACACACACACACTTACAGGTGAGGTGGCACAAATCTGTTACGCAGACCACACATTACCCAAATGGTGACATGTATAACACACAGCCCACAACATCATGCATTGCAGCCAGTTTTACTACATGCAACTAACAATATAGAGCTTTGGGATACATGATTCATGTTAGTGGGTGATGGTCCTTCCCCAGCACAGACTGCACCCATGTACATATCATTACTGTTCACCTGTATAGCACAGTGGCAAGTACTAGAGAACATACCTCACAACTGTGCAGATCCTTGCAGGATGTGTAGATGTCTAGCTCATATGATTACTCTGTTTCTCATAACCCCTGTGTTTCTATGATACATAACTGGGATGATCTGAGGAGTGACATCACTGATTAATCACATAAATTTGAGTGTCAGACCTCCAAACCAGCCGTAAATGTGTGGTCATACAATTCCTATTACACCACCAACCTTCTAAGATTAAATTGGATATAAGTGCACACAACCCTGTTAACATGCCATGTTCTTGTAATATATAAGATGAGACCACAATAATGCATTCAAATATGTTACCCACCTTTCATGTGACATATCACCTGTGAAATCCAATTGATAAACAAACAAATGTTTTACATGCAAAATATAATGACTGCAATATGTACAATATGATGGTTACATAAGTGTGCATACCCTTAAAGCGATACTTTGTTGAAGCACCTTGTAAGTGACTTACAGCATTCAATGTTCTTGTCAAGGTGTCTATCAGCATGGCACATCTTGACTTGGCATTATTTGGCCATTTTTCCTTGCAAAGGTCACTCACCTCTGTCATATTGAAAGGGCAGATCATGTGTACAACCCTTGTCAGGTCACACTGGGGGTTTTCTATCTAGTATAGGTCTAGGCTCTGGCTGGGCCAATCCATAACCATGAGTGTGTTCAGTTGGAACCACTCTTAGGTAGATTTGGATGTATGCTTTGGGTCTTTGTCATGTTGAAGGCTGACACACCTCCCCATCCTCAGCGTTCTTGCAGATGACTGATGACTGATGGATTTGGGCCAGATGTGGGTGTTATATGGAACTGTTCAGAATTCCCACCACCTTGACTACAGCCCCAGTTCTGGCTTTGGAACAGCATCCTCACAGCAGGCCACTACCACCAGTGTGATTTACCATGGGGATGCTGGTCTTCATGTTAAGGGAGGTGTTGCTTGTGCACCACACATGCCTTTTGGTATTGTGACTGTGAGGTCGATCCATAGTCTCATTACACCATAACACATTTTCACACATGCCTTTGAGAGACTTGATATGCTGTATTGCAAATTGTATCCACCCCTGGATGTTTTTTGGTGTGGGGAAACGCTTCCATCTTCTGACCCTACCCCACAGGCCAGACGAATACAGAATGTGGGAGAGTATTCTCACATGTACACAACACCAGTACTTGCAAGAGATTCCTGCAACTTCTTCGCTGTTGCTGTATGTCTCCTGGCAGCCTCCCTGACCAGGTTTTGACATGTCTTGTCATCATTTTTGGAGGGACATCAGGTTCTTTTTAACAGTACTGTTGTCCCATATTCAATCCACTTTTTGACAACTGTCTCCACTATGTTCCATGGTGTATGCGATGCTGTGGTAATGTTGTAGTACCTTACTGTTGACTGATACCTTTCAAATATGAGATCCCTTTGCTGCTTTGTAAGCTGTCTGCAAGCCATGGCTGTTACTGTTGCAGGCAACTGAGAAATGTCATGAATATCCTACTTGGACAGCAGACTGTTATTTAGTGTTACTCAGAGTGCCTTTACTAGATGGCAGATGTGTACCCAGGCAGACTGAATGCTGTCAGTAAATCACAAGCTGCGGCAATAAAATATTATTTGAAGGGTGTGTGCACACGTATGCATCCAGCTTATTGTAAGGTTTGTATACCCCATATTTGGTGTCGAACAGTTTGACTGATTTTACAAGTAAACTGCTCATGTCATAGGTCACATTACAGGCTGGAAAAGGTGTGGACTAACATATGGTGGTCTCAATTTGTATATACATCACAAACACTTGGCATCTTAACAGGGGTGTGTACACTGTTTATATCCACTGTATGAGAGTAATGTTTCACACATTTCCCTACCTTAGGCCGTTTGTCCCCCAATTTTGTTGGTCTCTGTCTAGAAGTCTTGCACTGACAGGTTGTGAGGTATGCTACAGGGATGTTACATTCTTTTCAGATAGACGTCTGTGGTGACCACTGTGATGCAATGCAGTTAACTCCACCACAAGTGAACATGCACATAAAGCACTATGGCTATGAGTGACACATTGCTTAGCTTTCACATGCTTGGGGTATTGGCAAACCACAAAAGAAAAATTCCATACTCACCAGCTTCAGGCTGCCATCCCACATGCAGACTGGAGGGACCTAGATGGTTGTGGGAGAGAAGTATTGTCAGCAGGCTCACATGTGACATTGGTACAGGATGGATGCAGCATGTCTGCACATTTACAGTACAACCCAAAATACTACACAATTTGCTGTTCTTCACCATAGATGTGCACTTTTGTGCATTAGAAAACCCCATCCACAACTGCAATCTGACCTGACACATGCACGTAGATACTCTACAAATACAAGTATGTCTGCTACACTAGTCTAGTAATCTCTACTGGGGCCTTACCTGCACAATCTTTATCCATTGTCTGGGTGTCACCCATCTCCAGCATGTGGTGGGGGTCTGTACCCTGATGTTGTACTGGGATGGGTGCCCCAAGGTTGCTGAGGACCACCTCGATGGGTGTTAGTGGGGGCTGCATGGCTGGGCCCCCACCTGTGGCTGTGTGGTCCCTGGCCTCTGCAGCATCCCTTTGCCGGGCATGGCGTATGAAGTCATTTGCAAGATTTAGGACCTGCCCTTATGTACGTGCATGCAAGCCAACATCGTTTACCCTGTAGACAAGGTCATCCCACAGGCTGGTCCTCTCTTGCAGATGTTGCTGGCTCTGGCCAAACATTATGGCATGGTTCTGTAGTATGGCTTCTATGATTATATTTGTCTCAGCTGCTGAGAAAGTTGACTTTGCTGATGTGACATTGCACTTGGAAGACATAAAAAGGGAAACACATCACAGGACCTCATGCATTTGGTAACAGTATGTACAGAACCTGCACAGCTACATTAAATACCAGTAGCCACCACTCACATCCCCACCATACCCCTGTAATCTATCAGCACTGGATCTGCTTGCATGCACTGCTGGTCCTGATGTGTCATATTCCTCCCAATGAGGGCTACTTAATTTCATAATCCTCTACTCCTCGTTCATGTCTGTGTAGAGGGATGACATTGGCCATCTTCCATGTGAATGGGGCGTGGATGGTGCCAAGGCTTTGTGTAACTACAGTGGGTAATGGAGCTGGGAGTACATGTCTGAGTTCATGTAGGATGCAGACAAGGATGTTATCAGGTCCCATGGATACTTACATTTGTTGCCTTTCAGTGGGCAATATGTACCTGCTCAATGGTGATGGGAGGAGGGGTGTGGGTGCAGTGCATATCCACCTATAGTGATGCTGAGCCAGGGGGAGATATGTGTCCTAAATCTATCAGCAGAAGATTGGCTATATCTATGTTGTGTGTGTATGTGGTCTGATTGACCCCAGTTACAGGGTTGGTTGGTTTGTTGCCTCTGAGATTGCAGACATATGTGAAGATGGCCTTGTGATTGGCCTTGGTGGATGTGTCCAATTTGTACTCATAGTTAGCCTTACAGTACTCCACCTGTGACCATATACGCTTGATCAGACAAAGGCTGACGATGCCAAGTTGGTACCTGCTCCTAATTTGCCCTGCACAGCCAATATAGGGACCAAGTATGTGGTTTGTGTATTGCTGCTATCCAGCAAAGGGGATTAGTCTACTTTGGTGGAGGCAGGTTTTACAAGTAAGGTATTGCTGAGTCCATACTGCCATGTTGGTGATCATAAAGCTGTTTGTAGTAGGCATGGGCACACAGTCATAACACAGTTGGACATCTCTCCAATTTCAAAAAAGATAATCATGCTTATTGTAGTACCCATGGCTGTGTCAGGACATTGCAATAAGCAGTAGCTGTTGAAATGTCACTCTGTTTGATCCAAAGTAACTAAGATTACACGCATGTACAACATGTACAGCTGATTTAACTGGCATTTTGTATCCCATGTCTGTTGTTATGAGGCAGGCAGATACACCTATTCATACTGACATGTGAACAGGTAATACCTGATATACATTTCATAGGTTCATAGGTTCATAGGTTCATACTAGGCTATCTGCCCGAGGGCATTTACAAGCCTAGCCCATAGTTTTGTGGCTTACGCCACCCCTTTAGTATGGGGAACTATACCCATTATTTTGCTGTGCCTCTGTCAAACAGTGACACTGAGGTAATCCCTGGGGTATATCTGTGATCTCCCATCCATTGGTCAAGATTTCTCTTGAACAAGGCCAGCGAGTGCTCTGCCTCACATATACGGGATTTTATTCCACAGCATAGGAGTCTTTGGGTGATGAATCTATCCTCCAGCGTCCTATTAATAGCCGTCGAGGGGTTTAAGTCTCCCGCCCTTGTGGCTCTGACAGATCTAGATTTTTTGAGGTGAAGCATATTCATCAAATCTGGGTTTGACATGGCCTTGTATGTTAGGCAAAGGTCACCTCTGAGCAAGCGGTAAGCGACTGAATAGAGCTGGAGTTCTTTCAGTCGGGCAGCATAGGACAGATGTTTGAGACCCTTTATCCTTTTGGTGAGGAACTTTTGTGGCCTCTCCAGCTGCTGCAAGTGTTGGGTCAGATACATTCCGAATGGGGCATTGTACTCTGTTCTATGTCAGCATGGCACACTGTATTCACACTATTGCTGCCCAGTTATCCCTCTCAACCTGTTAATGTAGGACATCTGCCACACATACATGGGGGCAATGGAACAAAATTAGTGACATTGTCTTAATATTGCTGTAACACACTTGAGTCTTTCAATAGCACAGTAGCCCTTGCATCAACAGACATACCCTGGAGGATGCCCAACACTTATATGGCAGAAAGAGAGGAGAAAGGCTAGGAGTGTGGTAGTGAGGGTAAGAACTTTTAATATTAGCAGTATGACTGGTATAGGGACAGAGCTAGCTGATATGATGGCCAGAGTAAGGTGGATATATTGTGTGTACAAGAGACCAGATTGAAGGGGAGTATGGCTAGGTGTATCTGAGGCAGGTCAAAATTGTGCTATCAGGGTGTGGATGGAAGGGGGAAAGGGGGTAGGGGTTATCCTGAAGGAACAGTATGCCAAGGGTGTTTTTGGAGGATGACATGACTGTTTGATAGAGCGATGTTTATGAATCTGGAAATTGGTGTAATGATGAATGTTGTTGGTGCATATACTATGCAAGTTGCTTATGCGATGGATGAGAAAGAGAAATGTGAAGTCAGTTGGATGACATGGTGATGACTGCACCCAAGGGTGATAGAGTGGTGACTGCAGCAGATTTCAGCGGCTATATTGGTGAAGGGAACAGAGAGGATGAGGAAGGGATGGGTATGTATGGTGTTAAGCAAAGTAATGCAGATGGTGAGATGGTAGTGGATGTTGCAAAAAGGATGGACATGGCTATGGTGATTACATACTATAACAAGAGGGAGGAGCATAGGGTGACATACAAGAGTGGAGGGAGATGCACACAGGTGGAATATATCCAATGTAGGCAGGCCAGTTTGAAGGAGACTGGAGACTGTAAAGTGGTGATAGGGGACAGTGTAGTTAGGCAGCAGAGACTATTGGTCTGTAAGATGACACTGATGATCAAGAAGAGGAGGAGTGTGAGGGCAGCACCAAAGATCAAATGGTGGGAACTGGAAAAGGGTGTTTCTGAGGTGGAGTTCAGGAAAGAGTTAAGACAGGCACTGGGTGGTAGTGACGATTTGCCAAATACCTGGGTAAGTACAGCAGAGTTAGGAAGGGAGATGACTAGAAAGGTGCTTGGTGTGACATGTGAATGGGAGAAGGAGTACAAGGATAGCTGGTGGTGGACTGAGGAAGTACATTACAGTATACAGAGAAAATGGTTAGGGATGAAGGAGTGGGACTGTCAAAGAGATGAGAAAAGTAGACAGGAGTATAAGGAGATGAGGTGCATGGCAAAGAGAGAGGTGGCAAAGGCAAAGGATTAGGCATATGACAACTTGTATGACAGGTTGGACAATAAGGAGGGATGAAAGTATTTGTACCGGTTGGCCAAACAGAGGGTCCTAAACTAGTAAAGATGTGCAGCAGATTAGGGTGATAAAGAATAATGAGGGAACCGTACTCACATGTGAGGAGAGTGTGTTGATCAGGTGGACAGATTACTTAGAGAGGCTGATGAATGAAGTGAATGAGACAGAGATAGTTGGATGTGTGGGTACGGTGAATCAGGATGTGCAATGGCTTACCAAGAGAGGAAGTAAGGATAGCTATGAAGATGATGAATACTGGAAAGCCACATGGCATATCTGTGATAGCATGGAGGTGTTTAGGGGAAATGGCAGTGGTGTTTTGCACCAGACTGTTTAATGATATCTTGGAAAGTGAGAGGTTGCATGTGGAGTGGAGAGAAAGTGTTTGTGTACCATTTTAAGAATAAGGTTGATGTGCAGAACTGTAGTAACTATGGAGAGATAACAATAATCAGTCACAGCATGAAGTCATGGGAAGTAGTAGTGGAAGCTAGATTAAGCAGGGCAGTGATGAGTTGTGATCAGCAGTATGTTGTCATGCCAGGTAAGAGCACTACAGATGTTATGTTTGCTCTGTGGGTGTTGATGGAATAGTACAGAGAAGGTCAGGAGTTGCTTTGTGGCTTTCTGGATGTAGAAAAAGCATATGACAGGATGCCTAGATGGGAGTTGTGGTATCGTATGAGGAAGTCATGAGTGGCAGAGATATATGTAAGACCAGTACAGGATATGTACTAGGGTGGTGTGACAACAGTGAGGTCTGCAGCGAGTGTGACAGATGCGTTTAAGGTGGAAGTGGGATGACATCAGGGATCAGCTGTGAGACCTTTATTATTTGCAATGGTGAGGGACAGGTTGACAGACAAGATCATACAGGAGTCCACGTTGACTATGATGTTTGCAGATGACATTGTGATCTGTACTGATAGTAGGGTACATATTTAGAAGACCGTGTAGATGTGGAGATATGCTCTAGAGAGGAGGGTAATGAAGGTCAGCAGGACTAAGACAGAATATCTGTGTGTGAATGAGAGGGAGGGTAGTGGAATGTTGAAGATGCAGGGAGTAGAGTTGCCAAAGGTGGATGAGTATAAATGGCTGAGATAAACATTTCAGAGTAATGATGACTGTGGAGGACAGGTGAAGAAGAGAGTACAGGCAAAATGGAGAAGGTGGAGATGCATGTTAGTGCTGATTTGTGACAGATGAGTACCAGTAAAAGTGAAAGAGAAGGTCTGCAACAGGGTAGTTTGACCAGCTATGTTATATGGGTTGGAGACAGTGTCATTGAGAAAAAGGCAGGAGTCATAGTTGGACATGGCAGAGTTACAGATGTTAGGATTTGCAGTGGTTGCGATGATGGTGGACAAGATTAGCAATGTGTATATGACAGGGTCAGCCCATGTTGGACAGTTTAGAGACAAAACCAGAAAGGCAAGATTACATCAGTTTGGACATGTACTGAGGAGGTATGATGAGTATATTACGAAAAGGATGGTAAGGATGAAGCTGCCAGGTAAGAGAAAAAAAGGAAGCCCTCAGATAAGGCTCCTGGATGTGGTAAGAGAAGACACACAGGTGGTTGGTGTAACAGAACAGGATGGAAATGACAGGCAGAAATGGCAACAAATGATCAACTGTGGTGATCCCCTAACGGAAACAGCCAGAAGAAAAAGAAGGAGATGTTGTAACGTCAGTCTTCATAGATTTGCCAATGCTTTGCCAGACATAACACAACTGTATGAGCAAATGACTACAAATATGAGGCACACATATGGTCAGTGTGCATAACACTGGACAGTTTAATGGTATGAGCTCAGTATATCACATGCAGTTCAACATACACATGTGCAACAGTACTTTACTATGCAAATACCATGTATAGGTCTCACATTTCTGAGACAACCAAGTATATCATAGTTGTATTCACAAGTAAGATATGGATATGTACAACATCCCAGTAGCTGGCCTAGCATTGTCACAGTCAGTATTGTTCAACACACACTGCAGTAGTTATCTTATGTGAGCCATCCTTTTCTGGGGTGATTCAAGGGCCCGGCCTATGATCTATGTCACTGCAGACAGACCCAGATGCTATGGCCATAGGTTCGGATCAGCAATATATCAGTACAGCAAGTCTTGTTGAGACATATATGTTACTTCTATCCCTACCCCTGATGGACTTCCAAAGTTGTCTTTTCCCCTGCCTGTGAGAGCAGAGAAGATGCCACGCTCTCGCTCCATGAGCAGGGGCAGACAAAAGAGGAAGCTATCAGAGGAATATGTACCTCA
This sequence comes from Protopterus annectens, assembly GCF_019279795.1. Lineage (NCBI taxonomy): Eukaryota > Metazoa > Chordata > Ceratodontiformes > Protopteridae > Protopterus > Protopterus annectens. The sequence continues at coordinate 195,941,573 of NC_056741.1, forward strand.
AAAAACATTGAGAAAGATGTGGACAAACAAACGTTAGTCCACAACATCTCTCATTTTACATTGAATGTGGATGAACAACGATTACTTGATAAAGGGCTGAATTTTATCCCCAAATGTCAGAGTCAATTGACGGACACTGTTTTGGACTTAAAGTTGTTTTGTAGGAATGTTATGTTAAAGTTTATATTTAAAGATAATTCCAATAATGATAGTGAGTTTAAATTTAAAAATCTCAGTGAATACACACCAATTAATCACCAGCTAGTTGAAGCCTACATGAGATTAACTGAAGAGGAACTTCATAATTATTATGAGAATAGAACTATTAGAAAGCATCCTTCATAAGAGACAATCTCACCTATAGGGAAAGGGGCGAGTCTTAAGAAATTACAGAACAACTCAGATATTACCATCAGACCTGCTGATAAAGGTGGTAAGGTAGTTGTAATGGACACTTCAGATTATATTACGAATGGAATCCATGTTGAGTGATGACTTCTACGTGAAGGTTACATCACAGTATGTCGTAGGAGTCATCAGACATGTACATGATACTATAAATGATATATTTCAAGGAAAGTTAATAGACCAAGATTTATTTCAATACCTTATCATTTGTCACCCCATGATACCCACTATACACGGTCTACCGAAGATACATAAAGATTCTACTAGACCACCCATGAGACCGATAGTGTCAGGTCGAGATTGGGTGACCGAACATTTATCGGTGTATGTAGAAAAGCATCTTAGACCAGTGCTGAATTCTAATAAGGTTGTTCTGAGAGATTCGAAACAATTTCTACTTGATTTATATGACTGTACAAGGGATATGAACATCACATTTGACTTTCTTTTTGTCACCCTTGATGTTCAATCCTTATTTACAGTCATACCCAACAGTGTGGGATTATTGTATGTTACTGACTACCTGAGGATGCATAGTGGTTATACTTCTGTGGAGATTGATTTGATAACATGCTTCTTAGAATTAATCTTGGAGAATAACTTATTTACATTCAATGAAGGTGTATATAAACAAAAAGATGGCGTAGCTATGGGCACTCCCTGTGCCAATAGCTACGCCAATATGTATTTGGCCCATTGGGAAGAACAAGTTTTATTTGAAGAGAATCTATTCAAACAGCATGTTGTATTTTATCGTCGTTTTGTTGTGATTTATTTATTTTGTGGAAAGGCACATTTGAACAACTAGAGACATTTTTCAATATCATGAATAACTTGACCACCTGCCTCAAATTTTCTATGGAGTATTCTCAATACAAAATAAACTTTCTTGATATGTATATTGAGAGGATTGATGGTAACACCATTAATACAGGTGTTTTTAGGAAGAGTTGTTACAGCAACAGTTTACTCAATAGAACTAGTATGCACCCTCCACATGTTTTTAGAAATATAATCAGAGGACAAGCAATTAGGGCATCAAGACTTAATCCAACTGAATCTGGTTTTGAGACAGAACTTAATAGTTTGAGAGATAGATTGTGTTCCAGAGGTTATAGCGTGGATGAAGTTAATACACAGTTTAGTGATATGTTAGACCTGAGATCTACTATAGGGGTGCCTTATTTTGGACCAACTGAGTCAACTTGTCTCCCTATAGATAGGACTAATGCTAGTCGAAGTTTAAAATTTATGATGCATTATTCATCTGATTATAGTGAATTGAGAGAGGTATTGAGTAAACATTGGGGGGTATTATGTACGAATGATGATGTTAAAAAGATTGTAGGGGACAAACCCAGATTCTTATACAAGAATAAGAACAATTTGAAGAGGAGACTATGCTCTGCGTTTCACAGAGATAGGGATAAAATAGACGGTTACACCAGACCATGTGGACGGTGTAATTTTTGTTGTTATATAGATGATACACCAGGGTTTCATCACCCTGACAATGGGAAATACTATCAGACATTTGTAACAGCGAACTGTATGACTGCACATGTTATTTATTTAGCCAGGTGCCAATTATGTCCTTGCTTCTATGTTGGTAAAACCAACCGCCCCCTAAGAGACCGGATGAGGGAGCATGTTTATCACATGAAGAAGGGCACTACTCAGAATGCCTTGGCTAAGCATGTTATCATGACAAATATACAACATAAATTCTCCTTTAAAGCACTGGAGGTGATAATTCCCAATCCCAGAGGGGGTGACATTAGAACTCATACGGAGAGTAGAGAGACAGAATGGATAATAAAATTGAGAGCAGATCAAGGCTCTGGCTTAAATGAGAGAGCTTCGATTAGACCCAAGTTGAGGCAAAGGAGAAATATCAAGTGATATGAAAAATAAGGATACATATCTCCCATGCTGTTTTTATATATACACTTTTATATATACACTTTTGATACCTGTACTATAAAATATTAAAAGTACTATACTTAATTTATCCACACAGGTATACAGTTAGACATACATACTATATACATACATATTAAAATCCTTATGTTAGAGTGTGATGTTACACATGTCATATTTGAGGTCATACTTTGTGCACTTACTATAACAATATTAATATCTATATACATGATATGTATTTGACATGCCATTAAGGATCGTTTTTTATTATATACAGTTCTATAGGTTTTTTATTATGTACAGTTTTATATAGATTTTATAGTATTGTAGATTTTAAATATACATTTTTGAAGTACGTACAGAATGTACTATCAGAAATGAGATTACTGTCTTTTTAATTACTAATTGTTTGCAAATTGCTAACTAATTCTCAGAGTATTTAATGATGGGTATTTTGTATTAATTTGCCTGAGATCTGATGAAGCATCTTTGTGAAAGCGCTTATCTCGTATTTACATGTCCGTTACTGAATAAAAGAGAGTTGGTTTATTTTTCATCGTCCATTGGATTTTTTGAGTGAGATTTATAGCATCTGTTAACGCTGTTGGTTTATTGTGTTCCTGTTTTAACATATATGTTACTGTTCTTATTTCCCTTTCTTACATACCCCCTACTGAAGTCCATTACATGCTTACTTGTTTGACATACCTGTTTGTTTTATTCAAGTGTAGGTGGTTATGTCCTGCTTGGTTTTTATTTTTTATTTATTTATTTTTTTGCTGTCTCTCTCTCTCTCTCTCTCTCTCTCTCTCTCTCTCTCTCGGTTATAGGGTGTACATCTGTTTTGCATAGGCAGCAGCTTGCCTTTTGTAGGTAATGCTCATGAGCAGCTGATGGCCTGTGCACCAGTTGGTATCCCCCACTTGATAATTGCATGCAGGACAGCTGTGTTGTTATTCATATAGCCAATGGCATGGCAACACACTTCTAGCACTGAGTATGTCGTGAGCATTGGCCCTTTTCCATGCCAGTGAGAAGGACTTCATGGAGGTGTGTGAACAACAGCATCACAGAGGGTATTTGGAAATACTTTTTACAGCCCAAACTGTGGAGACAGTCCAACAGAATGGGGGAGAATGTTCCAGACATAGGGACAGAATGTAAGTATTGATGTTATATATTTGGATTAATGCTAGTCTAACAGGGTTTATGTGGACATGGAGTTCCTGGGTGATTTTAACTCTGACAGTGTTATGTGTTTGACATAACTCTCACCTGTAGGGCTGTCCGCAGAATTGCCAGAATCTGGACTCCTATGTTTGGTGTGTTCTTCAGACATGTTTTTTTCCTTTTGAAAATCAGTAGCATACTCTTGGGATTGCAGTCAGTAACTGCTAACATCCATTTGTGTTTCTGTCCTTATATCCCTCAGAAAATATATGTTACAACTAACCCTGTTACAACAGCAACATTCTCAGTTTATAACAGCAATATTTCAAATATGCCCCTGTTTTTGGGCCTTTGTCCCACAATTATGCCTGGCTTTGTCCAGGTTGGTAGGTATGGTGTATGATTATTTAGTGCCTACATTCCTGACATTATCCCAGTGATGTATCAGACTGCCAGACATGTCATGTGGATAAGGCCTTATATATGAGGAGAAAGCCTGGACATTCTGTGGGACTCTGTACAGTTGAGAGGTCTGTGTATTTCTGGCAATTGCTGATAGACTGTCAGGTTTGTGTAGCAGTGTATTTTGTCAATGTTATTTGCCCTGTGTAAGGAGGGGAGTTGATGTATGCATTATGGCTCCTTGTCTATCTGCCTACGCATGCTGCTCCTGTTTCTGGTGGTCTATCGGCTGTATATGTTTGTAGGGGTAGACTGAGACATGTCCCATACCACAGTCAGGCATTATAGTACACTGTGAATTGGGCCAGTATTTGTGGGGGTAGTGTGTGAGTGGCAAACATGTTGAGATGGTTTTGTTCACATAGTCCTTATACTGTACTGTTCCTTTGGCTTACTGGTATGTCACTGTGACTGTGTTTGAATTTGTAGTGGGTATGCACTTTCACACTGCTGTCTGTTTTTCAGTGCTGTGACATGCCTGTAGTGTCTGATATATTTGCCAGCACATGTGTAATTCTCGCTAGCAGATTTGTGTTGTTTTGTGTCAGTCTGACTGTAGTTTGGACAGTGCTTGGTGAAATGCTTAGCAGCTGAGTGTAGTTTCCCTAATGTGATGTTATGTCCAGATATTTGTAGAACATAGTGTTGCCTGGCCCCCATAACTGTTGTGTATTTCTGACACATCAGTGGGCTGATGTGAGGAATTTAGTCACTAACTAGCGAGAAGTGAGTGTTGGACTTGTGCTATTTAACTCAGTATGTGTTAGGACAGACATGAGGGTGTTACTGCTGCAACTGTGTCAGTTTATGTATTCCAGTATTTCAGATATTTCCCTATTTCTATGACTTTTTCCTCCAACCTTGTCAGGCCAGGCCCAGGGTCATTGCACTAAGGGGTCCTGAGCCTACCCTGGGACTGTCTGTATTGTTGCAGTATGTCCAGGTTTATTGCTCATATTTCTGGTCTGTTCCACAGATGTATTATTTTCATATCCCTGGTAAATCACTGTGATGATTTGAGGATTTATGACAGTAAATGATGACATACATTTCAGTTTCAGAACTCACATCAATCAGAACTTGTATGCTGAAACAAACCCTGTCACTCTAGCAACATTCTACATTTATAAGAGTGATATTTGGAATATATCCCTAGTTTTGTCCCACTGCCCCCCATTTGGACAGCCTTGGGCCAGAGATTTCTTGCAGTAAGGGATTGGTAGGCATGGTTCTGAGATATGGCTCCACTACATGTTATGAGTATATATATATATATATATATATATATATATATATATATATATATATATATATATATATATATATATAATATACATGTATGTAATTTATGGTTCCCCCTTTAGAATCTCGAATTGCTGAAAACTCGAACTTCAGATGACCGAACCCAGAAGATCGAAATTTCAGAAACTTGAAATTCTAAAGTGTAGGGAACAGACATTGCAAAAATGTCTTTACAAGGTTTTTGCAGGGGGCAAGCCCCATTGGACCCCCCACATGGGGAGCTGTGCCCCCACACCCTCCCTACTTAAATATACCAACTCCAAGATCGCACTACGATGGGGATGATGGAAATCTCCTGTTCCGCGCTGTATGCAGAAGTGCACAATGGGAGAATTTCTGTTCCTCGGCTATAGTGTGGTCAAGGTGCTGATAGATTTAAGCAGGGAGAGTGCAGGGGGACTTGGCCCCCTGCAAACGTGTAAGGAAACTTTTTTTTCTCTTCCCTTCACAATTTCGAGTTACTGAAAACTGGAGATTCTGGACTCGAGCTTATGAATTTCAAGCTTTCAGTAACTTGATCTTGTGAAGGGGAACCATAATATATATATATATATATATATATATATATATATATATATATATATATGTGTGTGTGTGTGTGTGTGTGTGTATGTGTGTGTGTGTGTGTGTGTGTGTGTGTGTGTGTATTTTAAATGTATATCACTATTTATATTTGTCCATATATGTGGATTTTCATACATAGATACATGTGTATATGTATAAATATGAAACCTGACTGATTCTATGGAATCTTTTCCCACTGTTGAATGAGCATATGTTGGAAAAAGCATCAACAATCCCTGCAGCTCAAATGGTGTAGTGGTACATTGCTCTGACTATGCTGTAAAAGGCCCTAAGTTCAAGACCAGGCAGGACTGATAATTTTGTTGCTTTTACTCATGCTTACACCCACCCTAATTCTTTAAAAGAAAAGAGAAAGGGGTGACAGGAAGGTGGTGGAAAAGGGGCACACAGAGGGAAAAACAGTATGAAAGATAGCTATGGGTGTACAGAAGGTCCATAGCTGTCCATTTCTTATGCAGCAACAGCTGTGCATTTGTACAGAATGTGGACACTCAACCCCCAGAGAGAGGGGTGAGGACAACAGAAATGTGTTGTTAAACCTGCAAAGCATAGCCGAGCATTGCTAACCATTGCTCACAGTTCATTCTCATAATATACCACACTAATGACTTCATTAATAAGTGTATATGATTTCCTTTACATGACATGGCTGTATGTGCTTTCATTACAGTAGCAAGGTGTGTAACTCTACTGTTTGGGACATGTGTATACATGGGTGCTTTCACATTATATACACTCACACATCCATTTTACACCACCTACACTATCCTGGGTGGCAAAAATAACTAACCACATATTTTAATATGAACATAGCACCTTAAACACTGCTTTTCCATGTAAATTTGGATAGTCTGCTGTATTACTTGAACCATTTATGCCTGCATGGAAAGCTGGGACTATGACCACTACACTATCTTGGTTTGGGGATTTGAGCTGTATATTTTTATTTATCACCTATTGGTATTAATATTATATTACTATATTAAATGGAGAGTATTGAGGTTTTCTGCCATGTCATTGAGGACAGCTGTCATGACATAATGGCATACATTTTCAATTTCAGACTTGTATCCTTCTGAATATTAATGCTAATGCATAATCTGTTTTCTATCAACTTTCTGTCTGTCCTCTGTGCAGATGGGATGACACCGGTGCTCAGGCTGTGGTTGACTACACTGCAGAATGGGTCTGAGAGCCCATGCCTGTGTTCATGTTGGATGCAACCAGGAATGGTATCAGGCCTATGGAGACCTCTATGTGTCGCCTTTGAGAGGGCATTACAGACCTGCTTCCTGATTATGAGGGGACGGGGGCAGGTGCTGTACATGCACATGTGTACCTATGAAGGATGGAGGGTGTTGCTTACACTTCACCTGTCTGCAGCCAGTTGCATATATCCATGGCATATGTGTATGTGGTGTTATTGACCACCACTACAGAGCAGATATGTGTGTTGCCTCTGGAATTGCAGACACACGTCTGGAAGGCCTAGTGATTGGCCTTTGTGGATGTCTCCACTGTGAACTCAAAGACGACCATAGAGTACATCACATGTGACCATATTTGCTTGTGCAGAACAAGGTAACATAGCTTCCAATGAGGCACCTGTTCCTTCTTGGCCCATCCTGCTATTATTTTCACCTATGATGGTTGTTGTGTATTGCTACTATCCACTACAGGTGTTCAGTGTACCTTGAGAGGGTTGATGTTGTCCTGTTGGTAATGCTGAGGCCATAAAACTATATAGGTGCCCACATAGTATTGTGGTGTGGGCCTGGACACTGCTGTTAGTTCCAACATATGGGACGCCCTTCATGTGGGCCTTGCCCATTTTCCTTGTCTGTGTGGTGGATATTATGGAGGACTTGGGGCTACAGCTTCACAGACAGTAGGTGGAAATACCTCACAGGACAGGACATGTGAAGACAGGCCAACAACAAGGAGGACAAAGCTCCAGTATTGGGTACAGATTGTTTGTCATTAGTACAGTTTTACACATGGATGGGTTGCTAGATTGACAGGGTTCATCTGGACATGCATTTACTGGGTACATCACCTGTGACCTTATTTGCGTGTGCAGAACAAGGTGACATGGCTTCCACTGAGGCACCTATTTCTTCTTGGCCTGTCCTGTGATTATTTCCACCTATGATGGTACTTGTGTATTACTGCTGTCCACCACAGGTGTTCAACCAAATTTGAGAGGGTTGATATGTCAGGTATTGCCGAGACCATAAAGCTATGTAGGTGCCCACATAGTGTTGTGGTGTG
>NC_056741.1:195954690-195980560 GCF_019279795.1 Protopterus annectens
ATATCAGTGTGCTATACACACAGCCCACTACATTACAACCCTGACAGCATGTCATATGTACAAACCTTGGTATGTAGGTGGAGGGCAGAGGCTGGAACACAAGCCCATATGTTTAAAACTATTGCCATACACTAAGCAAGTCTCTGGTGTTACAGGATAGGCTGCAACATAACCTTATACAGGGAAATTAAGTTAGAAACATAAATGGATGTAGCCACATACTGATAGCACTCATCACACACACTGCCAGTGAAATATCTGACACAGGACCTGTGTGGTGGACAGACAAAACATGATAGGTACACCTCTGACTACCAACAGGATAGGCCTACAGTTGAGAGCTACGCCGACAGACTGCATTCCAATGTAAACTAGTATGTACACACACACCCTGTAACACCAATACTATACAAAGCATAACATAACTCTACTCACACTCTGTCTGTAGTTCTGGAACCTCCTACAAATATATAGCTGGCCCGAGTGTGCCGGCTCCCCTGGAAGAGGTATTGCTTCCTGCTGTCTGTAACACTAGTGTCCACACACAGGAAGGATGTCCATCACACAGGAAAGGTAAAAGGACCATACCCACATGATGTAGGGATTTATAGTAGGTGGTTGCCATGACAGTGATAGTTGGAAGTACTACACAGCAAGCTGCATGCAGTTAGCAAATGTAGGACACTGATTGGTGCAGAGGCCATCACCTGATCAAGTGCATCACCTACTAAAGCCAGGCTGCAATCTACTCCAAGCAGCTCAATCCATTCACTGGAGAGAGAGAGAGAGAGAGAGAGAGAGAGAGAGAGAGACAGAAAGCAAGCAAGCAAAAGCGGAAAAAAAAGCTCAGAAAAATAATAGCTGAAAGCGCAGGCTTTTAGGCAGCTGCCATTCATAAATACATCATTCCTACAACATGTATGCAAAGTATATGTACATGTATTAGAATGTAGTATCTGGTACATCGTAATGTGATAGATGATGTGGAATGAGTTATGTGTGCCATCAGGTGTTATTGTGATAATGTTCAACTGAACAACTGTTATGGACAATAGTGCTTGTCCCTGTAGGTGATGGGCCATAGCTGTTAACTTTGCAGGTTAGCACTGACAGGCAAGATGCAAGCCATCATAGTGTGTGTTGTGTAATGGGGAATATGTATATGAAGTGGCCAATAGCTGGTGGTGGAAGTAATGCCATTATAATGGACATGTGGGAGCCATGGACCACCACTGCCAGGATACACAGGTGAATCTGTAATGTAGCATGCCAGAATGCCATAGGTGTGTAATAGGGTTACCTGCAAACAGATCCCACATATACCCCACTAATGTTAGACCATGTCTATATGTGGCACCTGTCTGTGTTGTAGCAAGGCAGAACAGTGCAGCTGTGCAGGAAGGTGTAGTGAGATTGTGGAGCTGATGTCTGACTGTACCCCACATATAGGTATGCATATGTGCACATATGTCACATATATAATATATAAGGATAAATGTATATCAGCATGTATGTCCAGAAATATACATATACCCATGTGTAGACATATATATGTGCACATATATATGAATTTGTATATATCTACACATATATAGATATATACCTATATGCACATGTCTAGGTATGTAAAAACACACACACACAAACAGATATGTATGTAAAGACATGTCCCCTATATCACTACCACAGTGATGTGTGCTATGTGCAAGGCAGCAGCACACATAGCAATACACACAGATATCTACAGCTGGCAGCGAGTGTACCATGAGTGGGTATGTCACATGTTATTCCTTCTTAGCACCATATTGCCACCGTCTGTGAAGTATGCAATGGGAATATGGGAAAGTATGGCAGATACACACGTGGAGGTGGTCAAAATTGGTAGATATAGAGGACAGTCTACAGGGGTGGTATGTGACACATGTAGTGGGTAAACACTGTGGATAGTGTGTGAGGTCTGTGATGTGGATGCCCCATGGTCCCCAATACAGGCACAATAGGAACAAGGCTCCCACCAACTGCCACTCACAACAGCAGTCCATGTCCTGAAGGTGCCAGGTCTGGTGGCTGAGCAGGAGGAGCATGTTGGCCATGTGAATGTGTACTGGGTGCCTCAGACTGATGCAGTACATCCCTCATGTGTCTGTGGAGCCCGGTATGGAACAGACCCTTGACCTGAGCTCAGGGGACAGGAACATGTTGGTGTGTGCCCCAAGGGGGGGGGGCAACATACCCTGGGTGGTTCCACCTGATGTTATTGCTGTAACAGTACATGAGGAGGCCCCAGGTTGGCACACACATGTGATGTGGCCAGATATCCTGGTCAGATGGGTGTGGAGAGGTGAATCAGCTGACTAGTGGAACATATACATGTTATTGTGTCACTGTTATAGTACATTTGTTGGAAGTAATAGTCTACACAATACCAGTACATGTCCAACAGCATGCATAGATGCCCCCCAATAACACAGACTGTCAGATGTGCAGCAATCTCAGAGCAGCCATACCACTGGCATATATGTAGCCATAGTGGCCCTGACAATGGCACAATGGCATGCAAGTGAATAGTCTGTAACAGGCCAGCAAAGTTAGTGTCCACACAGGGAACATGGCTACAATCACATAGCAGAAGGTGTGGTACAATACACAATCTGTCCAAATGGTAGTTAAGCTGTAGCCATACATAATGAGTTGTGTGTACAGCCTGTTGAAGCTTATATGATGCAGGGGTGACAGAGAACTATGGTAACCTTGCCATATGAGTTGCTCAGGCCTGTTTCCGTCTTCATGTCTTTCAGGCAAGATGTCTCACATCAGGTTACCAGTGTATTCAGTGGAGGAAAATTAGGTCATAATCAACCACCTGGTACAGCACTACCAGGTTCTCTTTGGCAGGACAGCCCATGACCAGCAGGAGTGGACTGCCCTGTCAAACAATCTAGTCCACAGGGTCAATGATGTCAGCCTGCATAACTGCAGTTATGAGCAGGTCCATCATCATTGCAGTGACCTGCTTCGCAATGCCCATCGGCGTGCTGCTGCAGTTCGGAGGATCACCTCCCTACGAGGGGGGCATGACATCCATCTCACCCTGACATGTGTGGAGGAGCTCCTGGCCAGCCTCGTGGCTCCTGCCACATACTGATAGCACTCATCACACACACTGCCAGTGAAATATCTGACACAGGACCTGTGTGGTGGACAGACAAAACATGATAGGTACACCTCTGACTACCAACAGGATAGGCCTACAGTTGAGAGCTACGCCGACAGACTGCATTCCAATGTAAACTAGTATGTACACACACACCCTGTAACACCAATACTATACAAAGCATAACATAACTCTACTCACACTCTGTCTGTAGTTCTGGAACCTCCTACAAATATATAGCTGGCCCGAGTGTGCCGGCTCCCCTGGAAGAGGTATTGCTTCCTGCTGTCTGTAACACTAGTGTCCACACACAGGAAGGATGTCCATCACACAGGAAAGGTAAAAGGACCATACCCACATGATGTAGGGATTTATAGTAGGTGGTTGCCATGACAGTGATAGTTGGAAGTACTACACAGCAAGCTGCATGCAGTTAGCAAATGTAGGACACTGATTGGTGCAGAGGCCATCACCTGATCAAGTGCATCACCTACTAAAGCCAGGCTGCAATCTACTCCAAGCAGCTCAATCCATTCACTGGAGAGAGAGAGAGAGAGAGAGAGAGAGAGAGAGAGCAAGCAAGCAAAAGCGGAAAAAAAAGCTCAGAAAAATAATAGCTGAAAGCGCAGGCTTTTAGGCAGCTGCCATTCATAAATACATCATTCCTACAACATGTATGCAAAGTATATGTACATGTATTAGAATGTAGTATCTGGTACATCGTAATGTGATAGATGATGTGGAATGAGTTATGTGTGCCATCAGGTGTTATTGTGATAATGTTCAACTGAACAACTGTTATGGACAATAGTGCTTGTCCCTGTAGGTGATGGGCCATAGCTGTTAACTTTGCAGGTTAGCACTGACAGGCAAGATGCAAGCCATCATAGTGTGTGTTGTGTAATGGGGAATATGTATATGAAGTGGCCAATAGCTGGTGGTGGAAGTAATGCCATTATAATGGACATGTGGGAGCCATGGACCACCACTGCCAGGATACACAGGTGAATCTGTAATGTAGCATGCCAGAATGCCATAGGTGTGTAATAGGGTTACCTGCAAACAGATCCCACATATACCCCACTAATGTTAGACCATGTCTATATGTGGCACCTGTCTGTGTTGTAGCAAGGCAGAACAGTGCAGCTGTGCAGGAAGGTGTAGTGAGATTGTGGAGCTGATGTCTGACTGTACCCCACATATAGGTATGCATATGTGCACATATGTCACATATATAATATATAAGGATAAATGTATATCAGCATGTATGTCCAGAAATATACATATACCCATGTGTAGACATATATATGTGCACATATATATGAATTTGTATATATCTACACATATATAGATATATACCTATATGCACATGTCTAGGTATGTAAAAACACACACACACACAAACAGATATGTATGTAAAGACATGTCCCCTATATCACTACCACAGTGATGTGTGCTATGTGCAAGGCAGCAGCACACATAGCAATACACACAGATATCTACAGCTGGCAGCGAGTGTACCATGAGTGGGTATGTCACATGTTATTCCCTTCTTAGCACCATATTGCCACCGTCTGTGAAGTATGCAATGGGAATATGGGAAAGTATGGCAGATACACACGTGGAGGTGGTCAAAATTGGTAGATATAGAGGACAGTCTACAGGGGTGGTATGTGACACATGTAGTGGGTAAACACTGTGGATAGTGTGTGAGGTCTGTGATGTGGATGCCCCATGGTCCCCAATACAGGCACAATAGGAACAAGGCTCCCACCAACTGCCACTCACAACAGCAGTCCATGTCCTGAAGGTGCCAGGTCTGGTGGCTGAGCAGGAGGAGCATGTTGGCCATGTGAATGTGTACTGGGTGCCTCAGACTGATGCAGTACATCCCTCATGTGTCTGTGGAGCCCGGTATGGAACAGACCCTTGACCTGAGCTCAGGGGACAGGAACATGTTGGTGTGTGCCCCAAGGGGGCAACATCCCCTGGGTGGTTCCACCTGATGTTATTGCTGTAACAGTACATGAGGAGGCCCCAGGTTGGCACACACATGTGATGTGGCCAGATATCCTGGTCAGATGGGTGTGGAGAGGTGAATCAGCTGACTAGTGGAACATATACATGTTATTGTGTCACTGTTATAGTACATTTGTTGGAAGTAATAGTCTACACAATACCAGTACATGTCCAACAGCATGCATAGATCCCCCAATAACACAGACTGTCAGATGTGCAGCAATCTCAGAGCAGCCATACCACTGGCATATATGTAGCCATAGTGGCCCTGACAATGGCACAATGGCATGCAAGTGAATAGTCTGTAACAGGCCAGCAAAGTTAGTGTCCACACAGGGAACATGGCTACAATCACATAGCAGAAGGTGTGGTACAATACACAATCTGTCCAAATGGTAGTTAAGCTGTAGCCATACATAATGAGTTGTGTGTACAGCCTGTTGAAGCTTATATGATGCAGGGGTGACAGAGAACTATGGTAACCTTGCCATATGAGTTGCTCAGGCCTGTTTCCGTCTTCATGTCTTTCAGGCAAGATGTCTCACATCAGGTTACCAGTGTATTCAGTGGAGGAAAATTAGGTCATAATCAACCACCTGGTACAGCACTACCAGGTTCTCTTTGGCAGGACAGCCCATGACCAGCAGGAGTGGACTGCCCTGTCAAACAATCTAGTCCACAGGGTCAATGATGTCAGCCTGCATAACTGCAGTTATGAGCAGGTCCATCATCATTGCAGTGACCTGCTTCGCAATGCCCATCGGCGTGCTGCTGCAGTTCGGAGGATCACCTCCCTACGAGGGGGGCATGACATCCATCTCACCCTGACATGTGTGGAGGAGCTCCTGGCCAGCCTCGTGGCTCCTGCCTGTCCGGAACACCAACATTCACTGGACCACTTCGTGGAGGTAGGTGTCACCCACACACCAGCCGAGGACCTTGCAGGTAAGGACACAGGGAACATCAGTAGACCACTGTTGTGTAAATATCTGCAGTGGTACAGGTAGATCATGCATATCTGACATGTCATACATATATTGTGTTGCTGCACTGTGGCGATAAACAGATGTCCAGATGTGGTGGTATTCTGGGAATTTACGGTTGATGTATGGTAGTACTGCACCCAGCCTGTAGCATTGCCACAGGTGTGGCCACTGGCATTGCATCTGTCACCCTCTTATGTAGGTTGCTCTGGGATAACAGCAAGGCAGCAGCCTGCTGCTGATGAGTATGTCTTATGTAAATGCATGCCAACACACCGGACATGAAATGGTGATGGCATATTCCATGCACACATCTACCCTGAATGCATGCTGTACATGTACATGTATTGTTGCTGGGAAGTGCATGGTCTCACAAGGGCAACCATGATGGAGTATTGAAAGGGTATGTCACACACCTGCATGACAGCTAACATCCTGTCATTGCGGAATGTGTCCATAAGGAGTAACATACTGTTGGTAGACATGGCCTACAGCAGTGACATGTTCTGAACAACACCCATATACAGTGCAACACCATTGTATATACCTGTATGGCAATGCACTGCTGCAGAGATGCACTATGACATACGGCATTACAGTAGTCCACATTATCAGCTGGGTCTAGGCTGCAAAATGTGATTTTCAGTGTATGGGACACTGCAAGCTGACACAAATGTGTAGGGCTTACCTGTCATGCATCTGCATAAAATCTGAGGGGGGGGGTCTTAGTATGACACACAAATGCACTGCAGCAGGGATCCTAAGGATGGTAGGAATGGCTCTATCTGCATATAGTCAGGTCAAGGACCTGTGGCAGCCATAACCCTACCCACACTGCAATAGTGATGGCATTGTGTGAACACCATGGGATGTACACATGAGTAGACCTTGCAATCATGCAAAATAGGGGGGCATGTGTAGGGTAGGCTGAACATACACTGGCAATTGCAGAAGGCCCACGCTGGTATACATCCAAAGGGGAGGTAGACTCCCGGTATGCACTTAATATTGCAGTCAGCAGATAGGTCACCTACAGCCCACGTATGCAGCTCTACAGATGCATTGGGGAAGTTATAGTGAACACCAGGGAGTGTATCCAAATATTACAGCTGACACATGATGGGCTGACAGAGCAGCATATCTGGCATGTACTGAGCATTACAGACACATGACACACCGGTGGGAGCTATTATGGGTACAACATAGTAACCAACACATATAGGGGTCATGCACATCATTCAGGCCATACAGAGGGTGCATACTAAATGACAGCATTGAGGCCATGTAAATCCACTGCGCATAGCTCAAGCAGGTAATGTAGCAACAGGCCTTGTGTTGTGGCTGCTTGTGTGGGTATTTAGAGGACTGTGATGTTAATGAGTGGTATCAATGTGTGTATGTTAACAAGTGTGATGCAGAATGGGGTAACACATTGACATATACTTGTGATTGTCTGTAAAGCCATGGACAGGTAGGTATTACAGAGATTGTGTGTGTGTGTGTGTGTGTGTGTGCGTGTGTGCGTGTGTGCATGTGTGCGTGTTTGTGTGTGTGTGTGTGTGTGTGTGTGTGTGTGTGTGTGTGTGTACTGTTAAGCAATGATGTACAGGTTTTAAAGTGTGGTAATTGTTTTCCCCCACAGGTGGCGAGGTGGGTCAGGGTCCCTCCTGCATCCAATCTGATGTAGGTGTCCATACATACACCGATGATGATGATGATGATGATGATGATGATAATGTTGAGCCACAGGTGAAGTTGTCAGGGGCCAACACTGCACCAGCATTTGACATCCCCTTTTAGCCACCCCAACCCTGTCCACAGTTACAGTGTCTATACACACCCCATCACCAGTGGCCATAGCAGAGGGACAGCTGGCATTCAGTGGCAGTGCACAGGAAATTGTGGTAACCATGCCTACTGTGTCTGGTTTCAGCGGGCATAGCCGGATGTCCAGCAGGCTGCCACATAGGCGGATGTCCCAGGGTTCTCGTGGTAGGGCCGTTGGACATCATGACCCTGGCATAGGCAATGTAGCTGCAACCAGCAGAAGCATGTTTCAGGCTGTAATGGTGGTGCAGGCACATATTGAATGTTACACCAGACAGGGCCTTAGGTTGCAGAGTGCTGCTCTCGCATCTGTGAGTGACAACCTCTGTGAACTGTCGTCTGCCATCTGTGCTTCTACCGAGCAAGCAGATTGATGGCATGATGAGATTATGGCCCTCATCAGCTGTGGTGTGTCAGTACTTCAACGTGTGGTGGGGCTGCAGCAACGTCCATGTGCACTTGGGCCAGCAACACCAACAGCTGGCAGTCAATGTGGGCATGCTAAGACACCAAGGGGCTCCTGTAGTGGCAGAAGCAGCCCCAGCAGTGCGAGGGTGTACTGACCACACCACACCACAGCAGGCCATGTGCATGTGACCCTGGCCAGTCCCAAGAGGGATGTGGTACCAGCGGACAAATGTCATCAGCAGGTGAGAGTAGTACTACAACACCAGTACCTAGACATGCCAGTGGAGCCCCTGGAAGGCACAGTCCACATGTACATGGCCAGAGGCAGTGAACTGCACACCCTGCCAGGTATGGTCTGCAGCTGTCCATAAACACCTGTGTAGAGCAGCCACAATGCAGAACTGTATGCATGCATACTCACACACTATGCAAACACACCTAAGGCAACCTCATTTCCTACCACACCACTTCACCTCAGCCAGCTCCCCAGAGTACACCCCTCACCCACACACATGGTGTCAAATGTATGGCCCACCCTTGGCCTCGGCCTGACCAACACCACACCCTGTGCATATGATGAAACCTGTCGATACCATTGATGCAGGGACAGGCTGATATGGTTCGGATGCACACATTGACTGTACATCAGTGTACCACAGTCCTGCAGAGTAACATGTTGTAGGGAGTAGAGTGTGAGGCATATTTGGCAGGTAGTGTAGCCATCCAGCAATGATGCCTTCTAGCTGTTAGCAACACTGCTTGGTTGTGGTCTCTAAAATTATATGCAAATGTGTTGTAGGTGTACATGTGTCAGCATTGCACAATGGGGTATGTCACTGTGCTGACACCATGGCAGTGACATATCTGGGGTACAGTTGAATACATTTTACAGGTTACTATACCAGGTATTGCCTGTGCCACATAGACAGGTGGCCTGCTGAGGCATGTATACCCTGCAACATGATGTATTCCCATCCACATACACACACACTATTTGCCAACACTGGGATTAGACCCCTACCTAGCAATGTCATGATACGGACGTGTGTGGCTTACCTTGCACAAACACTGCCTTAACCACTGTGTATCCAACAGACCTTGTTCTGCCCAGCAACAAAATGAACAGCCCTTGCAGGTTTTGAACTCAGGACCTTTTATACTGAAGTCACAGCACTTAACCACTATGCCATGACAATGGGGAAGACAGCTGTTGTTTTACCAATATAGCTGTCATTACACATATTCAGTAGTATTGAACACTTGCCTTTACTTCCTAGATTTTGTAGTCCTTGTCATTTATATGACTGTTGCATCACATATGTTGTTTTATCATAATGTACACATAGCAGATACGTATGGTGGGATACATGTGGGAGGGTATACACAACCATGATGTTTATCCATGACAGGTATATGATTGTATACATATCATAGATGTATAGGTGTCTACATGTACATGCACAGGTATCCACATATATATGTCTTTATACACATCTGTATAGTGCTATATATATATGGCCATGTGTACATCTCTTAGTACGTACATATGTATACATATCTTTTCATATATGTATCTATACATACGTGTATATATAGGTATACATATATGTACATATAGATATATGTGTATATAGCTATATATGCATGTACAGATATGCCTAGTTATGTTGGTATGTATATATATATATATATATATATATATATATATATATATATATATATATATATATAAAAAACTATATGTGCATATGTATCTATTCCGATATGCCTACAACTGTCACTATATCTGTAGATATCCATACATATATGTGCATATGTATCACTCTCTGTATATGTGTAGACATATATTGCTCTGTATATGTATATATCTGGGTGTGTATATGTATATCTATATACATATACATACCCATCTATATATAAAAAAGAAAAATCTAGCAAAGCTAGACTTCTAACTGTGTGATACCTTAAACCTCTTGCATCAGAGGCTTCATGGGATATATGCAAATCACCTTTTAAGGATATCAGGTGTTTCAGCTAAATGACAATTCTGAATGTCCATGACTTTTTCTTTTACTTTCATTTTTAAGTTTATTTACAGACAATTTCAGGCCATTAAAGCCAAACCCCTCTAGCTGTGGACATGCATGTTTCTGCCTTCTTATTACATCATCAGCACAGCATAAGAGGAATGTTTGACCTTTGGAAACACAGGGTTGTCATATCCAGCTGGACTGCAGCAGAGATATTGGCCAATATATGTGGACATTCTGAAGCACTCTTTACAGTCCAGAGGTATACACAGAACCCCTTAGTGCAAAACATGTGTGCCATGCATGACAATATGGATATTAACAGCCATATAGATGGGTATAACACATAATGACTGGTATACATATGCCACCGTAGGTTATGCATTCACACACCCCTGTCTGGCCTGACACATAATACCCACTGGTACAGGGGTGCCATGGCAACATACTACCCACTAGATATTTACAGAGATCGATACAGCATCCCACTGCTCTGTCTGAAATACATGACTGTTGAGGGAGGCCCAGCAGCAGTACATCTGGCAAGTATCTGCACATGACATCTCACTGGGTAAGTACACTAAGCTGCTAGGCATGTAACAATGCACTGTGCAGGCTATAGGCAGACTGGCTCAACACTGGCCTACATCTCCTATGGGGGAATGCACATGTATCTGCATATATAGCAGGCTCTGCAGGCATGTCACAGCTCAGGGTAAGATACACCTGTGTGAAATTGCATAACCACAACCAATGTGAACACAGCCACAGCCATGTATGGCACTCTAGCATAATATTACAGTATATGGACTATCTGTTCAACACCACCCTCATATGTGCCACTCACAAACTAACCCTACATATACTGGGCTGCTACAAGGTTTGGTCTGCTTTCTGTCTGTGGTATGGGACATGTGTGTGTATGGCCCTACAAACATGTAGGCAAATACGGTAACATACAGTGGAGCAGCATGTAACATCAGATAGGACGGGACCTATAACAATTACATCTACCACAGTCTGTATACGGGCTAAAGAACATATTAATACACACACTGTCGACATTCACCATAGGTACACAGACCTCAGTAATGTACAAACAACCACAGAGTGTCCAGTTATGTCATCAAATATAACCTGTACTATAAATAACATGTGTAGCATTCTGATATTTCACTGGCTTGTTATCAGATATGATGACACTAAGGATGGTGTACAGCACATATGCACCTCTTAATGCACGACATATGTACAAAGGTTGACAGAGTTGTGGCTGGAAGAACATACACAGGGCCAGTATTGACATGTTGCTGTGATAGCCTCATACATTTACTGTTGTAACAGGGTTTGTTGCAACATATGTCCTATGAGAAATATGATGTCAGTAACTGTCATGGCTTTCACCATCTACAGACTGCAATCCTCATACTACTTTCTGAAGTTCACAGATACATGCTCTGTGGGTAACACATGAAAGGGCACAACACACTGCTCAGTCTGCAGATGCGGATTCCTCATAAACATAAAACTGACATGGCAGGTATTAAAACATGTAGGACAGCCATATCCGCACAGACACTATTAAACCAACATTATTCCACATGCAGTATAGCAGCACTTACAGTCTATAGTCAGGTCAGGCACATCCCCTCCTGTGTGTTGCCCTGTTTTCACAGTGTATGTTGGTAGAGGTAAATCACCAATCCATTTGAGATGCTGTTTGCCAAACAACAGATCTAGTTCCTGCTCACAGTGAATGAAAAGGGCCAGTGCCAACATGATCTTCCAAGATATTGGAGTGTGTTTCCATGCAGTTGGCTATGGGAATGTTACCACAGCTGTTCCACATGCAATCAGCTAGGGTAGGGCTGCAATTCGCACAGAGGCCATCAGCTGCTCATGTGCATCACTGCAAATACACATGATGCTGCTAAAGCAAAGCAGGTGTAGGTCTCCACAACCATCAGAGAGGGAGTGAGAGAGGCAGACAGAAGTAAAGACATGTCAGGGAGGGGAGGGAGTGTAAAACCTAAGCATGTTTGTGTCACACACCTACCAGCACAGGGTATCAAACCCCTGCCGACTATGTCATGCTATCACATTTCTATGCAGTTATTGGATGCGCCACATAGGTTACATGTTGTGGAACCCTCAGAACGTATATGTGATGGTGAGTGACATCTGCAACAGAGATATGGTAGTTATACGGTAGGTGTAGTATATGTGCCTGTCCGCATATACAGTTGCCAGCGACAACACAGCCACATTCTCACAGGGACACACACACACACATTGGCAAACTTGGCAGGGCCAGGAATACAACCCATCACTAGTGAGATTGCCACAACACAATACTGTGCAAGTATCACATGCACCACAGGGGTCATACAGAGATAATAAAGGCAAAGGGTATGGGGAGGTGTCTGACATCAGACAGCATGCTTCAGAATGCCAATGGGGGTTGTAGTGAGTGTGGATGTGATCATACGCATCACACAACACACACACAAACACACAGGGTACCAGTACTGACATGCATGGGTGCATTTCTGCACGGGTGTGTGGTGCCAACTGTGCCAGATGGCTATACAAGGCAAGATGATGGGTATACCTTGGCATCAGGCTAAATGACAATGGTCAGCATTGTGGCTCAAGGCTGTGGTTTCTGCATTTGACCACACAGGTGGGTATTGTATCCCCTATCCAGTCATCTGGGTGACTATTGTGTGTGGCCAATGCTGTGCATCACTTGCCATGTATGTGTTCCTTAGTCCATGACATGGACGCTGTCTGGGATGTGCACACTTCCCACATGCATATGTGGAACAGTACCTGGGGTGTCTGGCCCATGTTGTGTGCCCAGATTATCAGCAGATGTGCCAGTCTTGGCCACCTGTGGTGGGAACTGGCAATGGATGGTAATGCACCTACATTGATAGCATGCTAATGGCATTCCCTGGTGTCAGTGGCATCTGTCCATACAGGGCATGTTTTCAGGCATGGTATGTCCTTTGTGGGTCACATGTGATGGCAACACAGGTGTTGCAGGTGTCCATTGGGGAACATGGGGAAGGTGCAATGTCTGCATGTACATGCCAAATGGATAGATGGGCAGACAGCCATGCCCTCCGTAGCCATGCATTCCATAGTTACTATCAGTGGCCAATATGCAGTGTACAACCCACATATTGGCTGTTGCCTAGGCATGTGTGTGTGTATGGGACATGGGTTGAGAGTGTGCTCTGGGTAATACGTGTCACGTATGGGTATAGATTTGCATCCCAGCCTCTCGGCTATTTCACATCTGTTATCTCTGCATGGTAGACACTGTGATATATACTAGGGCCACCATATAAGAAATTTGTGAAACCCGCTCCACATTGGGTCCAGGTATCACACACTCACCTCTACAGAGGATACGAGTTACACACACATACACAAACACCCACACATCTGTCATGTCTGGGAGTAGAACCTCTACCTAACTAGTTTATTACACTACAGCACTACACAGTTATAGTACATACCATGGAGGTTTCTGGAGTACCTCTTCCCCAAAGGTGTATACCACATTGGATGACATCAGTAGGACTGGCAAAGCAGGGCATCCAACTTGTAGTGAGTGTGGCTAGGCTAAAATGCATTGCTCCCTACACAGACAGTGACACACACACAAAACATCCACAACCGACATGTGTGGGTATAGAATCCCTAACAGGGGTCTATACCCCACTAAAGCATGGAGCTGTTGTAGGACACACCATGTGGATTTCTGGGGGACTCCTTCCCCAAAGGTGTATTTCACAATGAATGACATCAGCAGGATTGTGAAAGTAGGGTATCTGAAATGTACTGAGTGTGACTAGCCTGACTGTTATTACATTACTGCATGGGGGGCACACCTGTCTATTTCTACATTTCTACACAGGGTTGGGGGCACACCTGACTGTTATTACATTCCTACATAGTGTGGTGGGGCTCACTAGACTATTTCTATGTTTCTACACAGGGTTGGGGGAGCACACCTGACTGTTATTACATTACTACGTAGGATGGAGGAGCTCACTGGACTATTTCTACATTTCTACACAGGATGAGGGGCACACCTGACTGTTATTATATTACTACATGGGGGGCAAACTGGTCTATTTCTACATTTCTACACAGGGTTGGCGGGCACATCTGACTGTTATTACATTACTAAGTTCATAGGTTCATAGGTTGGTACTAGGCTATCGGCCCTGGGCCTATACAAGCCTAGCCATAACAATTCCCTGGATATTTCTTCTCACAATATTTACTTCCCTGAACCCCTGTCTAGCAGGGTGACTGACGTGGTCCCTGGGGATAATTTCCTATCTCCCATCCAATCGTCAAGGTTCCTTTTGAAGAGGGCCAAGGAGGTGCTCTGCTTGACATGTATAGGCAGTCTATTCTAGATTATGGGGTGTCTCTGGGTCAGGAACCTATCCCTCCAGCATGCTTTGTTCATTGTGATGACAAGGTTTAGATCCCTGGAGCGTGTGGCTCTGAGGGATTGGGATTTCTTTTAGTGGAGCATGTCCAACAGCTCAAGGTTTTTACATGGCCTTGTATGTTAAACAGAGATCACCTCTGAGTAGACGATATGCTATAGAGTATAGCTAGAGTTTTTTTAGATGGTCAGCATAGGGCATCTGCTTTAGGCCTGTGATTCTTTTAGTGAGGTATTTCTGCAGCCTTTCCAGCTGTTGCAGATGTCTTGTGAAGTACATACCAAACAGGGAGTTGTACTCTATAATGAATCTAATGAGGGATGAGTACAGTAGGACAATAAACTCCTTTTTTCTGGATGAAAAGCCCTTAGTGATGAGGTGTGTCACATAGAAGGATTTCCTGACTGTTGTGGTGATGTGGTTATTGAAGGTGAGACCACTGTCCATCTGTGTCCCTAAGTCTCTCATCACACTTTCGGTGTTTAGTGTACTGCCACCTATGTGGTAATTCATAGGTACATGATTTTTCCTGAATTGGATAACTATACATTTCTTGGCATTAACCTTGAGCCCATGGGTCTGGCACCAAGCATCTGTTTCTGTAAGGCCCTTTTGTAGACTATCCACATCATTTGGGGATTCAATAATGGCTCCCAGTTTGTAGTCATCTGTGAACTTTGTTAGCCAGAGTCCCTTAGTGTTGGCCTGTACTTCAGAGAAGTAAATGCCAAACAAGAGCAGTCCCAGGACTGAACCTGAGGTACTCCATTTGTCACTTGTCAGGAGCTGGATATGGAGTTGGCTACTTTTACAGTCTGGGTTCTGTCAGTAAGCCAGTTGTCAACCCATCAAGTGATGTAGGGATTTATGCCCAGCTTAGTAAGTTTATCTATGATTTCAAAGTGGGGGATGGTGTTGAAGGCCTTGGCAAGGTTCAGATAGTCTGTGTGGACCACCTTACCCTCACCCACAGCTCTGGAGACTGATTCAAAAAAGTAAATCAGTTTTAGTTGACAAGATGGGCCCTTCACGAACCCAAACTGGGTGGGGTGCAGGGTTTGAAGGTTGCCAATGTCTTAGTTTATAAGTTCCATGATAATGCATTCCATGCCCTTGCAGATCAGGCTCATCAGACTGATGGGATAGTAGTTCCCGGGATCCAAGGTGGATCCCCCCTTGTGGAGTGGGATAATTGTAGCTGTGCGCCTCTCGGTGGGCATGAAACCTGAGGTGAGGCTATGATTAAACATGACACTTAGGTGAGGTGCCAGTTCATTTTGTAGTTCATGTAGTACACAGCCGGGGATGTCATCTGGTCTCATGGATGCTGTATTCTTAGCTTTGGAGATTGCGGTTTCTATCTGTGTGGCCATGATATCCGGAATTTGGCAATCTTTCGGTATTGAGATGGGCCCTTTAGGGGGTGAGAGTGGGGTGAAGTTGGCACTAAATCGATCTGCCAGGATATTGGCAATATCCTTGGGATCAGTATATTTAATGCCATTCTGTTGTAGCTCTGAGCATGTCTGACCATTGCCATTTAGATTCTTCACAAAACTATAGAATGCCTTGTGGTTGTCTTTGGAATTTTTGGCAATTAGTTTTTTGCATCCTGGGATTTTCCTATTTTCTGCAAATGTTTTTTTTCTTCTGTTTTATAGTTTGTTTATGGCAAGGGACCACCAGATTGGCTTCCTTTTTTTGCAGGAGAGCATATTGGTTCTATTTGGCATGGCACGATTCATGCACAAGTGGATGTGCTCATACATTGCCTTAGTGTAAGATTCAGCAGTCAAACTTTCAGCTCCCATCTGCATGGGTGTCATGAAGTTTGTCACTTCTGACTTGAGTAGCATGAAGCTGGCTTTGGAGAAGTTTTTTATGGAGGTTTTCTTACTGGGAGGTGGGGTTGTGATGTGGATGTCAAGGTTGATTTTCTCATGGTCAGACCTGACTAATGAGGGGATGACCACTGCTGTGGAGCATCTATCTCCCATGTTGGTAATGACCAGTTCTAGGATATGGGAGCCCCTGGTGGGACAATGGATTAGTTGATCTAGGGCATTGAAATTTATGAATTCCAAGAACCGTTGGGAAAAGGTGTTGGTACCTGAGTAGTTTTCCCAGTTAATGGCAAGGTAGTTGAAATCACCCAGTATTAGGGTGTTTGGTTCTATCTTAGTATTTTCCAGTATGTTTAGAAAGGTGTAGTGAGAATCTTGGGGCATGGTGGGGGATCTGTAGCAAGCTAAAATTTGGATTGCAGTCTTACCTAGTGTTAGTTGCACCTGGAGAATTTCAGATGCATTGTGTTGGGCAACTATCCTGGAGGTGTGAATATCCTTGGTGAATATGGACACTCCTCCACCTTTAGTGTTTTGGTCTTGATTTGGTGGCCGAAGAGTGTGGTAAGAGTTGCAGCCTGGTATTGCAGGGGTGCTCTCTGAAGCCTTGAACCAGGTCTCATTTACTGCAGAGATATTGATGTTCTCCATTTTTAGAAATGCCTCGAGAGAGTGCAATTTGAGGTTTAGACTTCTAGCACTGAGTAGCATTACCTTCAGATTTTGCATGCTTGTATCTATTACAGTGATGGTTTTGTCCTTTGAACCTTGCCTAAAAAAGGCACTATAGGGGTGGCAAGAGCTTTAGCCAGTAACCTGAATACCAGGGGTGACAAGTGCAGACTATCTCTGGCAAAGCATCGTGGTTTGTCGATCATGTCATCCCAGTCAGACAGATACTGGATCCCCCTTGAATGGCATCAGAAGCTTAGACAATTGTTGAAGTCAATCATTTTGTCCTTATACTGTGGTATCATTCTGAGCGAAGGCAGGATGGTACTAGGGGCTAGGGTCATATCTGCCTGGGCCACATGATCTGAGAGCTCTTCCATGTCTCTTTTCTTGTAGTCCAGGGAGGTACGTCTCAAGTCATTCATTCCAATATGGACAATGACAGAGTCATATTTGCACTTGTTGTGGAGTGACTTGAGTGCATGCGTAGGGTAGGGGGGCTCACCTGACTATTTCTACATTTCCACACAGGATGGGAGGACACAGCTGAATGTTATTACATTACTACATGGGGGGGCACACCAGTCTATTTCTACATTTCTACACAGGGTTGGGTGGGGCACACCTCACTGTTATTACATTGCTATGTAGGATGTGGGGTTGCACACGTGACACTTGTACACATTTACTATGACTGTACTGGTATGTCAGGTACTCCATTTCATTCTGTATTGTTAACTATCATGCTCACTAGAGGCTTACCAGTGTACTACAGATCATGGCTTTGGTTTCTCTACATATTATTTTTGGACTTCCTTCCCTTCAGAACTAACATCCCACTGCCTGCCCTGCTGTAGTCTATCTGTATAAGCCTGAGAGAAAGGTTAATCATAGCCATCATTCAGGGGCTATGGAACAGGCTCTGTTTGGGTTTATGTACACTTGACCTGTTGGCTGAGACTGTTGTTGGGTATGTGAACCACCCTGACTGTCATGTATGGGTCATGTGGACATACATATCGCTCAGCACATTTCCTGCAGTGGGTTTTGTCACGCTGGGCAATACTGGTTACTATGGTGACTCCAGTATGTCTTACAGATGTTATGGTGCCACTATGGGTGTCTACTGTCTGCTGCCATAACATTCAGCCACTCAATTCCCATGCATGCTCACATCCATACCATAGATACAGGTAATGACATATTCTATTTCATTTGGCAATTGGTAGGTTGATTGACTTACCTTGAGGGTGTGTCATACTTGCGGATGGTGCTGGAGGGCTGCAAATGTTGGATGCACATAATACACTCCCTATACATGGTTGAGCACAAGTAGTGTCATGTTTGGCATCCCTTTTACTGTATGTGTGAGTCAGAGAGAGGAGTCATTCCCTGGGTCCCTACTGTGGCAGTTTATGTGCTATGTGTTGTGTCTTTGCCACAGCCTTGGCATACTGGGCACGCCTGCATCTGCCTACTGGGGCAGGCTCAGGTTGCTCCTCCTCTGAGTCACTCTGTGCCTGTGCAGTCCTTGGCATTGGTGGGGGGCTGTTTGGCCTGATCCATGCTGTTCCTCCTGCAGCTGTTTCCACAGGATCATATTGTGTAGCATAGCACATACCATAAGAATTTGGGTACATGTAGCTGGTGAGTACTGCAAGGCTCTACCAGATGTGTCCAGACACTGGAACCATGACCTGAGTATCCCAAACACACAATCTATTATGAGTCTGGTCTGTGCATGTGCCTCATTATGGCGTTCTTGTTCAGGTGTGTGCGCATTTCTGATGGGTGTCATCAGCCACGGCTCCAGTGTGTAACCAGCATCCTACACTAGGTGACCATAGGGAATGTCCCCACTGGCAAATCTCTGATACATCTGCATCAGATGCCATATGTGGGAATCATCATAGCTTCCAGGGCAGCCAGCACACACATTCATTACAATGCCATGGACATCACTTAGAGTTGATGGAGGGGATGCCCCTGTGATTGATGTAGGCCCTACCCTGATCACCGGGTGGTGCTTTGGTGCATATGTGCATGCAGTCTATAGCACCCACTACTTCAGGGTAATCTGCTATTTGGTGGAAGAGACACATATTGCACATAAGAATAGTCTTATTCTTGCACAGAGTTTCATGAATCAGGATATATCTTTTCAACAAAATTATCAGGCTTTCTACATATTTTCAGCAGAAAGCACTTGAAACATACTTCCCATTTAAGTCAACAGAATGGTGGGTTGCACTCCCACACACTCCAGAAAAAATTTAAGGGTCTGTAGAAGCACCCATTTGTCAACATTCATACAGTGAAGACTGAAAAGTTATGTTGCTGATTCATGGATAACAGTAATTGCTAAATAGTAAAGAAGTTGATTTATGAATGCCAGTTTTTACAGTGCCTGCCACTCCTTTGGAGATGCATTGCACTGTCTCAGAAGTATAACACCAGTGTCTGCAACATGTACATTACATTTCTCTCTTATCATATGAAATAGAAAAAGCAAATATTATGAACATAGTTGTGCTTAAAGTATAACATGTTTATCTCACAAATGTGAATGCCTGCCAGAACTGTTCACACAGGTAAAACTTCTCTTTTCTCCTGGGTATATCAATACATTGTGTACAAAATCTAAAATGTGCTTGAATAACAGAAGCATACCTTAGCAAACTAATGGTTGTTCTAACAAAAAAAAAACACCTTAAAAGAATAGCAGTCTTCTGTTTTCTTCAAATTCACAAGTTTCCTTGCCTTGAATTTCCTTAGCTAAATTGTTACCTTTTTATCATGTAAATTCAACCCTTTGAGCACAGTGAAGATGCAAATGAGGTGTGAACTTATTAGAATTGCTAAAACAAAACATTTGACTTCCTCTAGCAGATGTAATCATAGTGTAGTCTCTACATCAATATTAGGTACTAATGGCTTGCAACTGTGAATGATTAGTGTGAGTAAAGGAAAACATAATATCAATTCAGAAACCCTTCCCTGCAGTAGGATTGTCAGTAACTATACACTTACAAAGTGTGGAACTAGCTTCAGTGAGCTTTTAAATAAAGCAAAACAGAAACATGCATACATTTTTGGTCTTAATAGCATAAGTCTCCTTCCCTTGATGAAAACTGTTGTATACTCTTATGCATTTTATCACAACTTGAAAGCAAAATGATAGAAAACGTACTACTGACTGCATGTCTGACAGTGAAGCGGAGATTAGGGATGAATGATCAGAATACAAAGAGAAGACAGAGCTTAATTTCTGCAAATATATTCCTAAATGCTTATTTGGTCACTTATTGAACTAAATATGTTAACCACACATATAGCTAACTGAATGTCTAAGTGTATGAAGTGTTAATACTGGATGTGAAATGTGAATTGCTTGTATGTACACTATTTGATTAATGTGCAAAGATGTGTCTGTGGCAAAGAGAGATAATCCACTCCCACCCTGTTTTGTAAGTGCAGTAGTATGATGGTTCAAATCCAAACTCTTTAATTGTTTAACCTTTGTTTCACTTTTTTTTTTATCTTTTCTGTTTTTTTTCCCTTTTGCTTTGCCATTTGCTCAGGGCATGGCTTAGCACAAACACGGTTAGCCAACTAAGCATTGCAAATTTAATGCTAGTTACCTTATGAAGCACAGACATGATTAGTGGCATTGCACTGTGGTCAGCAACCCAAATGATAATGTCTGCAGAAATTACATCTGTTAATCAACTGTCTCTGTGGCACAGGTTATAAATACTTTGCTCAAAGAAATAGAGAATGTAGGTAAAGCATGACTGGAGTCCCACAGTAGTTATGTTTACTGAGGAAGGGTCATAATGGCTGTTTATACAAGTAATATATGTTTGCTATTGATGTTCTCATTTGTGTTACCTACCTATGTGCAACCAAGGTTCACTACTTAAGGAAAAAAGTGAAAGATTTAATTTGATTCATCTTCCTTCTCATATACAGAATGTCAGCACTCCGGACAGTATTGAGTGTGTAAAATACAACTGTTGCCTGGTTTTTCACAATGGTACCATGTGTAAGTACAAAGAGTTTATGGTTAGAATACAGGTGGGTCAGGGTTCTAATACAGCACAATCCACTTTTTAGTAAAGGCATCCCAATGTAACTTTTCACAAAACTGTGATTATAAAGGTAATAATGCATACCAATAGCTATATATAGCAAGCTGACTGAACATACACATACTTTTGTAAGTATCATATGCATTATGTAGGCAACTGGTTTATCATAGCAATGATGATTATGTAAAAAAAAGCAGTTGTGTATCTGTGATGGACACGATAGTTTACTGACAAACATCTAAAACAATCCCATAATACAGGTATAACTGTGGAACAGAATGTTATGTAAAGTATGCACCACAAATCACAAATCTATTATTAAAGTAATGCAAGTCTATCCATTTACAGTATATTGCCAGACATTTGTCCTACATCGTACATGAGAATGCATAAACCAGGACATTATAATGTCACACACATACAGTTTTAATTGAAGTGTAGCACTAGTCTTTCTTTGAACTGTATACCTGTGCTGACTATAATTGCCAAGCACCAGCTTTAGTAAAAATGTATACATTTTTTTACGATAGATGTGAATCCCACATTGTACAAATTTCTTTTAGCAGTGTGTAAGACCCCCAAAATATGTGTCAGTTCATCCCATTGATCCCACCAAAGACATGGCATAAAAGCCAATTTATTTAGCATATCAGTGTTGACCATTGGGCAAAGTATGACCAGGTATAGCAGCACACATGCCATAAATTAATGCCAAATGTCACATTATCCTTGCTGTTTCATAAACTCTTCCTCTTTGTTTGGCAATGTTTCTCTTCGCTTACTATTGTGCAAATGTGGTTGGCATGGTTGTACATCTTTGTGCACTGGTCATAAAATGCAATATCTCAAATTGGATGAAAAACATCCCATCATACTTTCTCCCGATAGCACATCAATCTCTTGCTCTGCCCATATCCATCATAATCAATTGTTCCATCTCCAAATTCAAAGTCTCATCAATCTGGAAACAATTCTACACCCCTACCTATTTACAAAGGAGGTTTCTCCTCTGAAATCACCAATTTCAGATCTAATGCTATCCTTCCCCCTTTCTCTAAAGTCTTGGAGAAATGTATACATAAACAAGTTATGCAATATCTCATACAGGAACAACTATTCACTTCTACACAGCATGGTTAATGACCTAAACATAGCACCACCACCACTGCTCTTCCTTAACACTATTTCTTTAGTTAGAGATGATCATGAACTTATCTCTTGTTTATTCCTTGATATCTCTAAGGCTTTTGACATTGTTTCTCACTATCTCTTACTGAACAAACTGTCCGACCTCAACTTTACCCCAGATACGGTTGCATGTTTTTTCAGCTATCTCACCAACAGACTTCAATCAGTGAGATGGCACTCTGCTCTAGCTACTCCAATTCCAGTTAACATGGGTGTCCCCCAAGGATCCATTCTCGGTCCTCTACTTTTTAATATCTTTACTAATAAATCACCAAAAACTGCCAACAGGTCAAAAAAGTAACTAAAAAAAACATATTCCAAGACCCTGGAAGAAAACACAATGAAGCGTACGGACAGGACAACTTAGTCAAGCCTTGTAGTTGTTGATTTAACAGTATAGTCCACAGAAATCCACAGGATAAAAATGCCAAGGAACAAAGCTTTTCAGCTGTAAAATAGTTTAATCCAAGCATTCGCTTCACAGGAAATAACACTGAAATCACACTAACGCTCCAAATGCAAGTACGTTTTCATTTCAAAAACTTCCTCAGATGTGGGCTGGTAACTACATCAGTGCATATATATATATATATATATATATATATATATATATATATATATATATATATATATATATATATATATATATATACATCAATTAACATTTAAATCCACCAATCTCATGCTGCATAGTAAATGAGGCATAACTGAAAATTATGTCATGAAAACTTTTAAAGGCACATTCTAAATGCCTTATTTCTTACATAAAAAGTACTATTGACCTAATTGTACTAATGATAAGAATCAAATATCATACCAGTTGTCTAAAAGTTTGCAAACTCTTTGATACAGTCACTTTTATTACTTTAATTTAAACTTTAAAATCTCTAAAACCTTTTAAAACCTTTTCTAAAACAACTTTTAATACAATGCCATCTGGTGGAATAAAGTTGAACTACCATTTTCTATTATAAAGAATGTATGCTTCCTCGGAATTTCTCTGACCCCAGAACTTATATGAAGTAACTGTTGTAATCATGCTTATAAAATTCAGAGCAATACAGTAATAAGCAGCTATCCATGTTATACAAATATGTTTAAAATCTTCATGTTAAATAAATAAATGAATAATGTGCAAAATAGCAAATTGCAAAATACAAATACTTTAAAAAGCATTCTAAAAACACTTTAAAAATTCTTTCAGTTTCTTTATAATAGAAAATAATATATACCCTGCTTACATTCTGTGAATCTCAAGCCTTTGCTGAAAGGAAATTGGTTAAAGCAAGAAAATTACCCTAGGCGCCAGAACTGGTGGGACTGTTTATTGTCACATGCTCTAGGTGCTTGTTTGGAGATTTTTCTAGTCTTATGATCCAGTGATAGTCTGAACAAAATTATTGGAAAGAAAAGAAATTCAAGGAAGAAATACCATGGCCAATACTAGGAAATACAATACTCTAGGTGCTTGTTTGGAGATTTTTCTAGTCTTATGATCCAGTGATAGTCTGAACAAAATTATTGGAAAGAAAAGAAATTCAAGGAAGAAATACCATGGCCAATACTAGGAAATACAATACCTAGAAGGATATGAAACCCCTCAAACTAAATAAGCAACTCAGAAATCTTATCAAGCCCACCAAAGCCAGATTTGAGGAAGAAATATCCTCAAAGACAAAAGATAATGCCAAGGTCTTCATCAGCTTTGTTCACAACCTCAAAGGTAACATGACAGTGTGCTGAACAAATTGTAAATGGAACCACTTAAAAGGAATCAGAGGATATAGCAAACCTGCTGGCTGATAAATCTAATTCCAGTTTCACCCCTTCTTCCCCTCAATACCTCTTAGAAGACACCCTCGACCATAAATCCTCTGGCTATCACTAGCAAACAAGTCTTTAATGCAATCTTCAAGTCAAAGAATACTATCTCAATAGGCCCTGATAATATCCTGGGATACCTCTTGGATAGCATGAAACATGAGGTATCAAGCACTCTAAAATCACTGCTCAACATTAGCCTAGTAATTGGCTTCATACTTAGTGAATGGAGAACTGCAGCAGTTAATCCTTAGCACAAAGTTTGGCCTTCTACTGACTTGAATAACCATAGACCATAAGTCTGACTGGTCTTGAACATAAATGCATGGAAAGAATTATCATAGATATTTTAAATAAAGACATAGAGAACCCATTTTCTTATTTACTTCTACAATTATTACAGATATCGAAATAAAATAGCACAAACATCGATAGCCATTTGCTAAATACATTCTCACAATGAAAACAGACTCAGCATGAGCAGTAAACTTCTCTTGAAACTCACATTCATTAAAATGGCTTGAAAACCCACATTAAAAGAAAATGCATCTGACAGTGGAGGATTAAGTTTACCTTTGAGCTGTTTTCAAACCATAGGCTCCTTGCACACATTTATAGGGCCATGCACACATGTATGTATTCTTTGATTTGCCCTCGTGATAAATTATATTCCTTATATAATACATCACAATTTGTTATAATGGTGTTATAAATCTGTAGTTATGAACATTCTTCTAGAAAGCAATGAAATAAAATATATGAAATAAAGATAAAGCTATACATTTCAGAAAATTTTGACCATAAAATGCCATTCAAACTTCTATCATTATAATCCACCAATATTACTCAAAAAGCAGAATCATTTCAGAAGTAAAATTAATCCAGATAATTCTACCTTAAAGAGATCTGTAACTAAGAAAAGAGGTTGCTACTAGCAAACAACTTTACATTTCAATGTTTCATCTATAAATTCAGTGCCTGCTGCCTTTGAAGAATAAATTGTCTATTACATTAAAAATGGTAAGCTGGTAATATTGCAATAGGGAATGACTGACAATCCAACAACAAGTTACTAGGCATCTTATACAAAGGAGGACACACTCAGGAGTGCATAACCCCTATACCTCCTTAAAATGCACCAAATAATCTGCAGTCAAAATGGCACTGCAATATCAACACCCCATCTACATGGTGTGGGAGTAAAACCCACAGCCTTCTGCACCAAAGGCAATTATGCTGCTAACTCTGCTTTCAAATTCTACAACACAAACAGTGACTGCCATTTGATAAAACAGTTAACAACCAAAATTCGCTGTATACCACAAAAAAGACAAAAACTGAATTAGCATAAAAAGTTT
>NC_056741.1:195981060-195998560 GCF_019279795.1 Protopterus annectens
CTTTTTCCCCCCATTATTGTTCTTTCTTTTACTATCAGTTATTCTTGCCCACACAGTTCTATGATAATAAATCTCAGCAATATCCATACCTCCTGCTGTCTTTTCCATTCCATTAGAATACATTACATAATCTTTCTCTTTTTTAAATGCCTCTCTTTAATAAGTCCATTTCCTTTTTTTTTCCTACCTGTAGGTCTCCACATTTTATAACTTCCTTTAGTACTTTTACATCCTTTGTTACTTTCCTCTTCTTGTTCCTTAAATTACAGTTAATGTTTCCTAGCATAATAATGAAGATTAAACAAAATATATTTTAAGATCTCAAACATATTTTACCTGTGTGCCATGTTTGTGTATGCATACATTGCAAATAATCTTAGACACTGTTCTCCTTCTCTTATATTACACACCACCATCCTTCATTTCTTATCCAAATCCCTATACTTGCACATTCTTTATTTCCTTTAGACCACATAATCTTGTTCCATTAAAAGACATCAATTATATCCTTTTTTCTTTACTAACATGTCTTTTATCTAATAAACAAATTATTTCTGTTTTTAACTTCTTACACCATTCACTTCTCATTAGCACCCTGATGTAGTTTCTAATAGTATTCACATTAATACTTAGTATTATTACATCATCCATTTCATTAGCAGCCTGATGTAGTTATTATTACTATTCACATTAATACTTATCCATCCAAACATGGCACACTCATACAATACGCAGATGACTCGACCATCATCTGCTCAGCCCAGTCCCTACCAAAACTGCAAAAAGTCACACAGGAAGCCTTTTCCTCTGTTGAAACATGGTTATCGGATGCCTGATTAATACTCAACCCAAACAAAACTAAACTACTCATCTTCCAACCCACCAAACATACCCAAAACAACTCTCACTTTAACATCATGGCAAAAGACAACACCACTATATACCCAACTGAACACACCAAATTGCTAGGAGTGGAAATAGAAAATAAACTAAAATTTGACATTCACATATCCATGACTATAAAAAGAGTCCACAAAAAACTAGGAGCGTTATACAGAAATAAGCAATTTCTCACCAAAGCAACAAAGATTTCAATAGCAAATTCCTACCTTATCTCCACCCTACTTTAAGCCTCTCTAATATATACCAACCTAAGGCAATGTGATCTAAACAAGCTAGAGACCTGCTACAACAAAATCACCAAATTCGCCACAGGGGCATCCTACCGTAGTCACCACTGTCTCTCACTTGCTGAACTGGGCTGGCTAGAACTCCCTCACCTCCTTCAGTGGTATCAACTCTCACTCACCCACAAACTAGTAAACCATCCACTAAATGTCTCATCCCTCCAGAATCTACTCCAACCCTATTACACCACCAGACCACTAAGATCCAGCAGCAAAAATCACTTGCAGATCACTAAAGCCAATAACTCTGCTGGTGAAGCACTATTCTCTTGCACCATAGCCAAATTATGGAACTCACTCCCACCCACAATTACCTCCATACCATCATGCACCCACTTCAAAACTTTACTAAAAGCACAACTAAAAACATGCTGGCTATGCCCTTGCAACTCCCACTCTGATATCATCCACCCCATCCAACCACTACCTTTCTTTCCACTCCACTAACTACTTTGATTATAGCAAGCTCAGATGCTCATAAGCCAGTACTTATTATACAGCACAAACTGCTTCTTCTTGTAACATTTGTTAATGTCTGGTATGCACTTCACAGATAAAGATTCTAGTTGTCTACTGATGTACTATGTTCTTCATCTGTAAATATGTTGTAAGTAATTGCTATGTAAATTGTTATTCACTTTGTAATCCAATGTATATACTGTGTTTATTTTAACTGTGGAGCTTTTCTCCCCGGGCCTCCACTGAAAATGGACCTACGTCCAGTCGGACACTCCCGGTCAACAAATTTAAATAAATAAATAAAAATAAATAAAATTTCATTAGCACCCTGATGTAGTTTCTAATACTATTCACATTAATACTTAGTATCATTACATCATCCATTTCATTAGCACCCTGATGTAGTTTCTAATACTATTCACATTAATACTTAGTATCATTACATCATCCATTTCATTAGCACCCTGATGTAGTTTCTAATACTCTTCACAGTAATACTTATAGGTTCATAGGTTCATAGGTTTATACTAGGCTATCTGCCCTAAGGCATTTATAAGCCTAGCCCAAATTTTTGTGGCTTACGCCACCCCTTATATGAAAAAATACTGTGCCCATTAGTTTGTTGTGCCTCTGTCCAGTAGTGACACAGAGATGATTCCCGGGGTAAACCTACGATCTCCCATCCACAGGTCTAGATTTCTCTTGAACAGAGTCAGCGAGGTGCTCTGCCTCACATGGACCAGGATTTTATTCCACAGCATAGGGAGTCTCTGAGTGATAAATCTATTCCTCCAGCACGTTCTATTTATATCCATGCTAAGGTTTAAGTCGCTTGCTCTAGTGGTTTTGGTGGATTTGGATTTTTTGAGGTGGAGCATGTCCATTAATTCCGGGTTGGACATGGCCTTGTATGTCAAGCACATGTCACCTCTGAGCAGACGGTATGCGACTGAATAGAGCTGGAGTTTCTTCAATCTGGCAGCATATGACAGATTTTGGAGTCCCTTTATCCTTTCGGTGAGGAACTTTTGGGGTCTCTCCAATTGCTGCAGATGTCTGGTGAGATACATCCCGAATGGGGCATTGTACTCGATCATTGGTCTGATAAGTGAAGAGTACAGGGGAACAATGACCTCACTAGATCTGGATGTGAATCCCTTCATGATCAGGTGGGCAATGTAGAAGGTCTTTCTAACCACTTTAGCAATGTGAGTGTCAAAGAAAGGCCACTGTCAACCTGGGTCCCCAGGTCCCTGATAACCTCTTCTGTGCTTAGTGGATTGCCACCTATATGGTAGCTTGGGGTTACCTTGTTTTCCCGAAGGGTATGACTATACAATTTTTGGCGTTTAACTTCAGACCATGGCTCTGGCACCAGCTATCTGTTTCCATTGAGTCCTTCTGAAGGATATCCGTGTCGATGCACTTTCCACTATGGCGCCCAGTTTGCAGTCGTCTGCAAACTTTGTCAACAAAGTCCTCCCATGCTGGCCTGTACTTCTGAGAAGTAGATGCCAAACAATAGGGGCCAAGGACCGAGCCCTGTGGGACACCACTTGTGACCCGGCTTGGAGTCTGACACAGCGCCAGCAACTCTAACCCTGTGGGTTCTGTCCTTAAGCCAGTTTGCAACCCATCTTGTGACATATGGGTTTACATTTAAGCTGGTAAGTTTTTCTACAATACCCGAGTGGGGTATTGTGTTGGCTTCTTTGCAAGGTCAAGGTAGGCTGCATGGACTGCCTTTCCCTCATCAATGGCCTTGGTGACTGTTTGAAGAAGTCGACCAAGTTCAAAGGCATGATCTTCCCTTGACAAAGCCAAACTGGGTTGGGTCCAATGTCTGCAAGTCCCTATATCTTTGTTTATGAGCTCCATTATGATCCTCTCCATAGCTTTGCAGACTAGACTTGTTAAGCTTATGGGCGGTAATTACCAGGGTCCGTGAGGCCACCTTTGTGGAGTGGGACCACAGTTGCCGTCACGCCACTCCTTGGGCACGTATCCTGTGGTAAGGCTGAGATTAAACAGCTGCCTTATGTGCGGGGTTAATTCCTCATTTAGCTCGTGTAGCACACAGCGGGGACACCATCCGGTCCCATTGATGCTGTGTTTTTAGCTTTAGAGAGAGCAGCTTTCACCTGCGCATTTGAGATGTCGGGAGGCTACACTTTCGGCTGGGATAGTTATCTCTCCTTTAGGGGAGAGGGGTGAAGTTTGCACTGAACCTGTCTGCCAGTATGTTGGCAATGTCTGTGGGTTCAGTGATTTTTGTATCATTTTGGACTAATTCTGAGCATATCTGGGAGTTTCCACCCAGGTTCCTAACATAGCTGAAAAAGGCCTTATGATTGTCCTTTGAATCCATGGCAATTTTTCTCTCAAAATTGGCCTTAGTTGATTTTATGAGTGCTCGTATTTTTTTACTAATAATGATCAGGGGTGTCTTCCCTTTTATGGATTTTGTTCTATCATGTAATAGCTTTCTCCTCTTATTGTAAAGTTTGTTAATGGCTGGGGTCCACCAGACTGGACATTGGCCCTTTGTGGAAAGAGTCTTGGTTTTATTTGGGATTGCCTGATCCATGCAGTCCTGGAGGTGTTAATAGAAGGCATTTGTAAGGGCTTCCGCAGCTTGGGTTGTGGTTTCCTCTGGCTCAGGGGCCTTGAAGGATACTACACCAGTCTTGAGTAGTGTGAAGTTTGCTTTAGAAGTTCTCCACTATGGTCTTTTTTGTTTGGGGTGGGGGTGGGATGTGGATTTCCATTGAGATTAGTTTATGATCAGATCTCACCAATGAGGGATATACTTCCGGTGTGGAGCATTTTGTCCCCATGTTTGTGACAATGAGATCTAGTATATTTTCTCCTCTCGTGGGAACAGTGACTAGCTGTTCCATGGCATTTAATTTATGAACTCCAGGAACCGTTGGGCTAGAAAGTTAGGGCTTGAGTAATGTTCCCAGTCTATATTCAGGTAGTTGAAGTCACCCAATATGATGGTGTTTGGAGATACATTTATACCCTCCAGTGTCTTCAGGAAGGCTGTGTGGGGTTCCTGAGTTTGAGAGGGTGGCCTGTAGCATGCTACAATTTGTAGAGCAGTTTTGCCTATGGTTAGTTGCACCTGGATGGTTTCGAAGCCGTGCGTTGCCACCAACCTGGAGGTGTGGGTATCCTTTATGAATATGGATACACCCTCCTTTTGTGGTGTGGTCCAGGTTTTGGGGCCGGAGAGCATGATATGAGGTAAAACCTAATAGTGCCGGGGTGCTCTCAGGAGCCTTGAACCAGGTTTCAGTTACAGCACATACATCGATGTTCTCCATACTGAGAAGGGCCTCGAGTGCGTGCATTTTGAGATTAAGACTTCTGGCATTGAGCAGCGTACCCTCAGTTTCTTCCCATTTTGTTTTCTAGGGTGGTAGGTTTAGAATTTGAGCCTTGCCTAAAAAAGGCACTATGGGGGTGGCAAGAGCCTTAGCCAATATCCGGAATCCGAGGGGTGACAGGTGCAAGCCGTCCCTTGCGAAGCAGCGTGGCTTGTCAAGCATGTCATCCCAGGCAGACAGACACTGGATCCCCTTTGAATGACACCAGACATTAAGCCAATTGTTAAAGCTGATCATCTTGTCTCTATATTGTGGCATCATTCTTGGTGAAGGAAGGATACTGCTCAGGGTTAGGGTCATACCTGCCTGGGCTACATAATCAGAGAGCTCCTCTATGTCTCTTTTCATGTAGTCAGGGAGGTACATCTCAGGTCGTTCACACCAGCATGGACAATGACTGTGTCATATTTGTACTTGCCGTGGAGTGACCAGTGCTTGTGTTATGTGGTGGATTCTAGCGCCCGATAGGCAGCTTACTGTGACCCTCTCCTTGTTCAGCCTCGTGAGTGGGACGTCAGTGTGTCTGACTATGGAGTCACCTATGACAAGTATGTTTGGTGTTGTATTTGGCCTTAAGGGCTGTGACTGCTTTGCACACTGCTTTTGTGGTTTATGTGTTGCTTGTGGGGTGTCTTGAGGTAGCAGTTGTTTGGGTGTCTGCTTTGGAGGCCTCTGCTGTTTAGGTAAATTTTACTCAGAGCCTCCGAGTATGTCTTTGTGTGTTTATGTGTTTGATTCAGTGGAGTGGTAGCATTATGTGAGGCTGGTTTTGTGGTGTGTGTAGTTGCCTTCTCCTCCTGTCTGGTCTTGCCAGTCCTGAGTTGAGAGAGCTCAGCCTCCAGTTTGGCTAAATAGCTGCATCTCGCAAGTATTTGTGTTATGTGGGAGGAGGAGAGGGTTGTTTGTGTACATGAGGCAGTTATAACATTGCCTCAAGATTCCCAGATTCACCAGCTGGACCGGAGAGGAGATTGACAACTGACCTTTGGACATGCTAGAATAATATTGGGAAATCCTTAATTGAAAACAAGGGCCAGTGGGGAGTGAGGTATAGGTTCATAGGTTCATACTAGGCTATCTGCCCGAGGGCATTTACAAGCCTAGCCCATCGTTTTGTGGCTTACGCCACCCCTTTATGGGGGGAACTATACCCATTATTTTGCTGTGCCTCTGTCGAGCAGTGACACTGAGGTATAGGTTCATAGGTTCATACTAGGCTATCTGCCCGAGGGTGTAGTACTTTTAATTTTTAGTGCTGACTTATATAATTGCTTTAGTGAGCAAGTGCCAGTTAACTTGAGTGCAATGTGTTACAAGTAACTAAATGCAAAAACGACAAACAGTAACTTTCTTTCAAGTGAAACAAGGAAATAAGTACAGTAAGCAATGCAGATATCACTAGTGATCCACAGAAGCGCTGAGAAGTTGCGTATTAGGTGGAATTAGCTTCCAGGGAAATAACAAGCAAACAAACAACAAGCATATAAACAAAGCTAGATTCAGCAGGCCTGGATCTAGTCTATGCTAGAGCAAACAAGGTGAACCAATTTCAGTAAGATACAGTTCAAATATTCAGGCACTATAAACCTTTAACCAGAAATTCCCAGCTCAGAAGGGCAGAGTCCAGCCTCTTCTCCCACAAGAGTGCAGACCATGAACCTTCTTAATGTAAAATAACTGGCCTGAAGCCCAAGTGCCTAAACCAGAACTAATACACTTGGACACTGGGCTCTCAATCAGCAGTTCCCAACTTAGAAGGATGAAAGCTACCTGTCCTGCCACCACAGTGCTTGCCACAAACCTTCCTAATGTAAAACAACTGGTCTGAAGCCCAAGTGCTTAATCCAAAAGACTTGAATGATAGCTACACTTTAATCAAGTTACAACCAAGCAGTAATAAATACCATTGAATACTTTAGAGAATGTCTGGATTAGTGCTCAAGTTACACAAACAAAGCTAGATCCAGCAGGCCCGAATCCAGTCTATGCCACAGCAAACAAGGCGCACCAACTTCAGTAAGAAACAGTTCAGATATGCATGCACTATAAGCCTTTAACCAGAAATTCCCAGCTCAGAAGGGCAGAGTCCAGCCTCTCCTCCCACAAGAGTGCAGACCATGAACCCTCTTAATGTAAAATAACTGGCTTGAAAGCCCAAGTGCTTAAACCAGAATTAATACACTTTTAGAATAACAGACACTGAG
The DNA here is from genome assembly GCF_019279795.1 of Protopterus annectens. Lineage (NCBI taxonomy): Eukaryota > Metazoa > Chordata > Ceratodontiformes > Protopteridae > Protopterus > Protopterus annectens. The sequence continues at coordinate 195,988,303 of NC_056741.1, forward strand.
CCCTCAATCAGCAGTTCTCAACCTAGAAGGATGTAAGCTACCTGTTCTGCCACAACAGTGTAGACCACAAACCCTCCCAGTGCAAAACAACTAACTGGTCCGAAGCCCAAGTGTTTAAACCAAAAGGCTTAGAATGAGTTACACCAAGCAGTAATAAATACAATTGAGTATTTTAAGATGATGCAAAAGTAAAAAGAAGTAGGTAAAAACACAAGTACAGTAAAAGCAGATGAAAATTTTTTTTTTTTTTTTTTTTTTTTTTTTTCTGAACAAGTGCTCAGATCAAAGAAAGAGATTTGAGTGCTGAAACTAGAAAACTGGCTAGTTATAAGAAAAAAAACAAGCTAGAAGGCTTCCCTCAAACACAGAAGGGATGGGGGCTCAGAAGCCTACAAATAGTCTGTACCACTTAACAAGAAAGGCAGGAAATAAGCTTAATTATTTATTTATTTATTTTTTTTATTTCCCAGATGCTCTCTTTGTACACAGTAGGAGTGCCTGAAATCAGAATATGATCTCACTGCACTCAGTTGAGTGAGCAAATGAGATGGGCCCAGAGGCAGGCTGAGGGGCGGGCAGTTTCAATGCCACTAAGATTAACACCAAAACAAAAACATGGCGGGTGGGTGGGAATAACTGAAGAGCAGAATAACTTCAGTTTAAAATTCCTTCAACACTCCTTCATACACAGTTTAAATCAATTAAATACTGTATTTTTTTTAAAAAAAGTGCAGATAAAAGGTACTTAAATTCTCTTATACGTCCAGTTGAATATAACCAAGTTCTTAGCTGGCCAAGCTGAAGTTTTAAAGCAGGAATTATTTCACATGCACCAGTTTAAATATGCAAGGACAGGAAATCAAAGAATGTGGCTATCCCCACACCTGTAATTACTAGCAAATAACAAAATTCAGCCAACACTAGCTTCAGTTCAAGTTACTGAAGAGCAGAATAACTTCAGTTTAAAATTCCTTCAACACTCCTTCATACACAGTTTAAATCAATTAAATACTGTATTTTAAAAAAAAAAAGTGCAGATAAAAGGTACTTAAATTCTCTTATACGTCCAGTTGAATATAACCAAGTTCTTAGCTGGCCAAGCTGAAGTTTTAAAGCAGAAATTATTTCACATGCACCAGTTTAAATATGCAAGGACAGGAAATCAAAGAATGTGGCTACCCCCACACCTGTAATTACTAGCAAATAACAAAATTCAGCCAACACTAGCTTCAGTTCAAGTTACTGAAGAGCAGAATAACTTCAGTTTAAAATTCCTTCAACACTCCTTCATACACAGTTTAAATCAATTAAATACTGTATTTTTTTTAAAAAAAAGTGCAGATAAAAGGTACTTAAATTCTCTTATGCGTCCAGTTGAATATAACCAAGTTCTTAGCTGGCCAAGCTGAAGTTTTAAAGCAGGAATTATTTCACATGCACCAGTTTAAATATGCAAGGACAGGAAATAAAAGAATGTGGCTACCCCACACCTGTAATTACTAGCAAATAACAAAATTCAGCCAACACTAGCTTCAGTTCAAGTTACTGAAGAGCAGAATAACTTCAGTTTAAAATTCCTTCAACACTCCTTCATACACAGTTTAAATCAATTAAATACTGTATTTTTTAAAAAAAAGTGCAGATAAAAGGTACTTAAATTCTCTTATACGTCCAGTTGAATATAATCAAGTTCTTAGCTGGCCAAGCTGAAGTTTTAAAGCAGGAATTATTTCACATGCACCAGTTTAAATATGCAAGGACAGGAAATCAAAGAATGTGGCTACCCCCACACCTGTAATTACTAGCAAATAACAAAATTCAGCCAACACTAGTTTCAGTTCAAGTTACTGAAGAGCAGAATAACTTCAGTTTAAAATTCCTTCAACACTCCTTCATACACAGTTTAAATCAATTAAATACTGTATTTTTTAAAAAAAAAGTGCAGATAAAAGGTACTTAAATTCTCTTTTACGTCCAGTTGAATATAACCATGTTCTTAGCTGGCCAAGCAAACTTAGTATCATTACATCATCCATTTCATTAGCACCCCGATGTAGTTTCTAATACTATTCACATTAATACTTAGTATCATTACATCCTCCATTTCATTAGCACCCTGATGTAGTTTCTAATACTATTCACATTAATACTTGATATCATTACATCATCCATTTAATTAGCACCCTGATGTAGTTTCTAATACTATTCATATTAATACTTGATATCATTACATCATCCATTTAATTAGCACCCTGATGTAGTTGCTAATACTATTCACATTAATACTTAATATCATTACATCATCCATTTCATTAGCACCCTGATTTAGTTTCTAATACTTATTTTATTTATTTTACATTTGTTAACCGGGCTAGTCCAACTGGATATATTTCCATTTTCAGCAGAGGCCCGGGGAGAAAAGCTCCACAGTAACATTTAATTGTTTATAATGTACGAATTTCTGAGAAAAAGGAAGCAAGAAAGTGTAAGACAAACAGTGCATGAGAGAACAGTAGTTCCAAATTCAATACTATCTAAGAAATAATACCATATAGAAAGAGAAATAGTTACACCAAATATAAAAATAATACAATCGTTAGAAATCAGTAGAGAGCCTTAGCTACAGTAAAATAAGCTAATTAAGAAATAAAGGAACTTTGAAAGGAATAAGATACTCCTACAGTAATGTATGTGAGGTTGTTAACAAATATGTTCACAGATAGTTCATCTCCTAATTTTTAGGAAATAGTTTAAAGTAGTTTATGCTACTAAGGGGTAAGTAGTGATTGAAAAAGTAAATGGGGAGGGAGGGTATAGAAACATGACAAAATAAAAGAATGCAGACAATTAGTCCGGGTAACAACAAGGGCATAACCAGTTCGTTATAAGATGTTGCTTCAGCCTTTGTTTAAAGAGTGGGAAGGAGGGAAGTGCAGTTAGATCTGATGGCAACATGTTCCAGAATTTCCCAGTGGTATTTGAAAACAAGGAGTCACCTGCCATGTTATTAGATTTGGTATTGCTAGCCAGTAGTTTAGTGGAGGAGCGTAAGGAGTTGAGGTTTACATAGGGGGTAACAAGGTTAGTGAGTATCGGTGTGTTCTTGGGCTGGTAAAATATCCTATGAATAAAGGTAAGTTGGGAGAGTATCAGAATGTTGTGGAGGAGCGTAAGGAGTTGAGGTTTACATAGGGGGTAACAAGGTTAGTGAGTATCGGTGGGTTCTTGGGCTGGTACAATACCCTATGAATAATGGTAAGTTGGGAGAGTATCAGAATGTTGTGGAGGAGCGTAAGGAGTTGAGGTTTACATAGGGGTAACAAGGTTAGTGAGTATCGGTGTGTTCTTGGGCTGGTACAATACCCTATGAATAATGGTAAGTAGGAGAGTATCAGAATGTTGTGGAGGCGTAAGGAGTTGAGGTATACATAGGGGGTAACAAGGTTAGTGAGTATCGGTGTGTTCTTGGGCTGGTACAATACCCTATGAATAATGGTAAGTAGGGAGAGTATCAGAATGTTGTGGAGGAGCGTAAGGAGTTGAGGTTTACATAGGGGGTAACAAGGTTAGTGAGTATCGGTGTGTTCTTGGGCTGGTACAATACCCTATGAATAATGGTAAGTTGGGAGAGTATCAGAATGTTTTTTAGTTCAAGCCAGTTAAGTTGCTTTAAGTTCAGACAGTGATGGGTTCTAAATGGGTTCCCTGTGGCAAACCTTGCAATATTATTATAGGAGTTAGTTAGTTTAGTGAGATTACTTTTCTTCAGGTTGGTGTAAATGGGGGAAGCATAGAGAAGAGTGGAGATTAAGTGTGAGTGGGCAATAGTAGCTCTGGCTGTTGGTGTTAAGAATGGTTTTATTCTATATAGGGAGCCTAATTTTCTATTTACGGATTTTATAGTGTTGTTGATATGATTATCAAATGTAAGGTTATTGTCAATTAAGACTCCTAATAGTTTAGTGATAGAGTCTGGGGTTATAATGGTGCCATTATTTGATTTGGTAGAGAAATTGATTGGGGGGGGGGGACTTACTGTTAGGTGTAAAGAGTAGTAGCTTGTTTTTTTTAGCATTCAAAAGGAGGCAACGTTTTAGGAACCATGCCTCAACTGAGTTGAATACTGTCTGAGTTAGGGATTGTAGTTCAGATGTGGAGTTGGCAGAACATATAAGAGTGGAGTCATCTGCATATTGTATGCAAGTAGCTTGAGGGATTGCTAAGTAAAGGTCATTGATGAACACTGAGAATAGAAGTGGGCCGAGAATGGAGCCCTGAGGTACTCCAAGGGAGACTGGTAGGTGGGAGGATAGTTTATTCTCCCAAAGGACTGCTTGTTTCCTATTGTTAAGGTAGGACTTAAACCAATGGACAACCATGGTGTCAAGAGCAAGGGATTCAAGAGTTTTTAGGAGTAGTGGATGGTTGACCATGTCAAAAGCTTTTGACAGATCAATAAAGAGTGCAGATGAGAGGAAGTTCTTGTTATGGTTTTTATTGATAGAGTCAGTGAAAGACAGGAGGGCTGTGGTGGTACTATGAAATGGCCTGAAACCATGTTGACAATTTGCTAATATATTATGTTAGGTTAGGTGGTTGATAAGTTGATGGTGAATACATTTTTCCATAACTTTTGCTAAGGGTGATAAGAGTGCTATTGGCCTATAGTTGGAATATTCATTGGAGTTTCCACCTTTATGTAGAGGGATAATGTGGGAAATTTTCCAGATATCTGGGATGGTTCCTTCATTTATGGTTCTGTTTATAAGAATTGATATAGGATATGCAACTGCTTTGGCTGCTTTTTGCAGGTATTCAGATGGTATTTGGTCTGCGGAGGGAGTACATGGCTTTAGTTTATGTAAAAGTTTTTGGATATATGTGGTAGCGATGGGTTGTAATTGGAATATAGGGTGAGTATTAGCTAAAGACGTTTGGAGATTAGAGTTGTTAGTGGACAGTTGGGAGGCTAGAGATTTGATGGTGTCAGTAAAGAAGGTATTAAAGGCATTGGCAGTTTGAAGAGAGGTATTGTTATCAGCCACAAGAGGGGGTGGTGTACTGGAATGTCCTGGGTGTAGGAGTCTATTAATGCTGGACCAGAATTTTTGTGGGTTGTTTTGGTGAGATTGCTGTAGGTTACAATAGTAGTTTTTTTTGTCAGTCAGAATAGCTTTTTTAGCGGTATTCCTTAACTGTCTGAATGTTTGTTGCTCTGAGGTATTTTTGGATGCTCTCCATTTGGCCCAAGATTTATTTCTAAGTAATATGAATTGTCTAGTTTCTTTAGAAAGCCAGGGGGCAGGTTTGGATTTCATTCTGATAGAACGTTTAGGAGCATGTTTGTCAAGGAAAGTTAAGAATTTAGAATTAAAATATTTGACCGCCTGCTCAAGAGGGAGAGTTTTTAGTGGGTACCAATTACAGGCACTAAGTTCATTTTGGAATAACACAGGGTTAAAATGTTTGTTGGTTCGAGAGATCTTGTAAGTAGGGGTGTTAGGGATATCATTCTTTTGTCTTAAGATGTAAGTTAACATATGATCACTTAAGTCATCTGGTAGATTTCCTGCCTTGTAAACGTGTTGATGTTTATTAATGAGTATCCAATCTAGGATACTCTCTTTATTATTGGGTTAGTTGATTCTAGTGGTGGTGGTAATAGTTTGATAATACTATTCACATTAATACTTAGTATCATTACATCATCCATTTCATTAGCACCCTGATGCAGTTTCTAATGCTATTAACATTAATACTTAGTACCATTACATCATCCATTTCATTAGCACCCTGATGTAGTTTCTAATACTATTCACATTAATACTTAGTATCATTACATCATCCATTTCATTAGTACCCTGATGTAGTTTCTAATACTATTCACATTAATACTTAGTATCATTATATCATCCATTTCATTAGCACCCTGATGCAGTTTCTAATACTATTCACATTAATACTTAGTATCATTGCATCATCCAATTCATTAGCACCCTGAAGCAGTTTCTAATACTATTCAAATTAATACTTAGCATCATTACATCATCCAATTCATTAGCACCCTGATGTAGTTTCTAATACTATTCACATTAATACTTAGTATCATTGCATCATCCATTTCATTAGCACCCTGATGTAGTTTCTAATACTATTCACATTAATACTTAGTATCATTACGTCATCTATTTCATTAGCACCCTGATGTCGTTTCTAACACTATTCACATTAATACTTAGCATCATTACATCATCCATTTCATTAGCACCCCAATGTAGTTTCTAATACTATTCACATTAATATTTAGTATCATTACATCATCCATTTCATTAGCACCCCGATGTAGTTTCTAATACTATTCACATTAATATTTAGTATCATTACATCATCCATTTCATTAGCACCCCGATGTAGTTTCTAATACTATTCACATTAATATTTAGTATCATTACATCATCCATTTCATTAGCACCCCGATGTAGTTTCTAATACTATTCACATTAATATTTAGTATCATTACATCATCCATTTCATTAGCACCCCGATGTAGTTTCTAATACTATTCACATTAATATTTAGTATCATTACATCATCCATTTCATTAGCACCCCGATGTAGTTTCTAATACTATTCACATTAATATTTAGTATCATTACATCATCCATTTCATTAGTACCCCGATGTAGTTTCTAATACTATTCACATTAATACTTAGTATCATTACATCATCCATTTTGTTAGCACCCTGATGTAGTTTCTAATACTATTCACATTAATACTTAGTATAATTTCATCATCCATTTCATTAGCACCCTGATGTAGTTTCTAATACTATTCACATTAATACTTACTATCATTGCATCATCCATTTCATTAGCACCCTAATGTAGTTTCGGATACTATTCACATTAATACTTTGTATCATTACCTCATCCATTTCATTAGTATCCTGATATAGTTTCTAATACTATTCACATTAATACTTAGAATCATTACATCATCCATTTCATTAGCACCCTGATGTAGTTTCTAATACTATTCACATTAATACTTAGTATGATTACATCATCCATTTCATTAGCACCCCAATGTAGTTTCTAATACTATTCACATTAATACTTAGTATCATTACATCATCCATTTCATTAGCACCCTGATGTAGTTTCTAATACTATTCACATTAATACTTAGTATCATTACATCATCCATTTCATTAGCACCCTGATGTAGTTTCTAATACTATTCACATTAATACTTAGTATCATTACATCATCCATTCCCTTTCTTTTTTTCCTTTTCCAGCATTTATTTTTCATTTCCTTCTTCCTTCCCTTCATTCTATTGCATTTTCATTGTTTTGTTCAAGCTCTTCTCCTGTAACAACATTCCTATTCTTTCTCTGAAAACACTTTTCCCCAATATAGCACTCCATTTCTTCTGAAGTTACTATATGTTATTTTTCATGCTTTCTTCTATATAATTCTATAGCTCATCCTCTTTGCTATTATATTCAGTATTTTCTTCAGATATTCCTTTATGCTGTAACAATGGTCATGCCGACAAAATGCCCCTTGGGCATTTCATTTACTGCACTTTGGTTCACAATGTTTAGCTCTTATGACCCCACTGCATGAATCTTCTTTTTCCACAGAGCTGTACTAAATGCCTTTCATCTCCACAGATAAAAAGACCTTTGGGGTCCCCAATACCTCACATTCCCTCTCTTTCTATTAACATTTATTAAATTTTGAACATGTTGCTGCATCATTCCTTCTATCACATTTAATGGCTGCCCCAGGACTTCACATTCCCCCCTTTCTAATAACATTTATTAAATTTTGAACATGTTGCTGCATCATTCCTTCTATCACATTTAATGGCTGCCCCAGGACTTCAAATCCCCCCCCCTTTCTATTAATATTTATTACATTTTGAACATGTTGCACATCATTCCTTCTATCACATTTAATGGCTGCCCCAGGACTTCACTCCCCCCCCTTTTCTATTGACATTTATTACATTTTGAACATGCTGTTTCATCATTTTTCTATTACGTTTAATGTGACTAACACTTCCCACCTCACAATCTACATGTTTCTTTATTCAAGTACCTTCTTTACATCATGTATTTCTTTATAAACAGATAAGAAAAAAATACTTCATTTCAACAACTTCACTGCCAACAGTTCTGGATTCTATATGCATTTTCTTTGTAAGTTGAAGTCCAAAATTTAAAAAAATATATATGCGCTCCTTCCATGGTGCAGTTTCTTGATTTCTTACCTCAAACATGATTTTTAATAATAAACCAAATGTTTCAAACATGACTTCACAGAAGTCCTCAGTGCCCAAATCTATTAGTACTCATATCTTATATCATTTAATTCTTACAACAGGTTTCTTATGTAAATTTCTCACTTACATCCTGTTGCTGCATAACTCTTTTTGTTTACAGAACTGCTTGACTTCCTATTCTTACAGCACACACACATATGACTGTTTTTCATATCTGGTTGCTGATGTGAGCCTTTAAAATTAGTTATTCTACTAGCCAAACACACACCACTGATGTTCTGCTAATTTACCTCCAACATCCATTGCTTTTCTTCTTGAAACTGTCATTTCTTCCATACTGCAATCAACTGCTTCGCTCCAGCTTGCTTCTATTTTTCTAGTTCACTTTGCTCCATTAAATTTAGTAAATCTTGTGTTGGTAATCCACTTCCTCCTAACTTTTACAATATTTTTTTAAGTTCCAATAATTTCAGTTACCCATTGATCTGTTTTCTCCAAATTACACTGATCCCGCTCTCATGGCACCCTCTCTTGGATTTCTCACAACCAAGTCACCAGCAGCTTTCTGATTCCACCTAATGGTTGAAATGGAAAAACAGCAAGAAGAAAGAGTTTAGGAAGATCCCCAGTGACATTACTAAATTTCTCCTAGTTAGTTGAAGTAACACATCAGTTCTTCCATGAAAAGAAGCTATTGTCCTAGTAAGATTAACCCAATTACCAAAGTGCAAATAAATAAAAATAAATAAACTCATTTTAAATTTTACAGAATGTGGTACAATTGCTATTCAAGTTACTATAATCCAATTTCTGTCATGTATATATCTAAGGACATATAGATGGCAACCAAAGAACTTGAACTAACTTTTGCCAGTAAGGTAAAAGATCATGTGCTGGGTGAGGGCTGAACAAATCTCCATTTCTTGTTGAGGGGTGGCAGATCCCAGATATTTAATGAGCTGTTTCCTGTTCCCATGGTGCGGGGTTTGATCCTTCTACCTTCATTTGCTTACTGTGTGACCCTGAGGAAGCCATTTATAATAAGACAGTGCTCTTGAGTTGTTCCAAATCTTCTTTATTACATAGGAATTCTTGAAGAGAATTTTATTATTTACATGTTATACTAGATTTAGGTTGGAGTTGTCACATAGGTTATCTTGACTTTATGACTGTGTACTTAAAATGAGTCAAATTTTTATCATACTAAGCTTTGGAGACACATATACGAAACACATATTTCATTCTTTTTCCATTTAAATACTACTGGGATATGCAAGAATTTCATCTTATATAGTTATTAATTTCTTTATTTATTATTTATGTGTAATTATTTATTTTGAATTATTTAGAAAGAAAGATGGTTTCCTTTGGTTTCTTTCTGGGTTACAGATGGCTTACAATAATGACAGTGATCTGCTATTTAATTATCTTAACTTTTTATTTCAGCAGGTTGCACTTGGGTTATTTCAGAGACATGAACATCCATATCAGTCAGTCACTTTAATGGGGGTTTGTACTACTCTGTAGGAGTTGGCATAATGATTAAGGTGTTTACTTCACAGAGAAAAGGTAAAGGATTAGATTCTCACAAAGAGAAAATTAACTAGGCTTAAAATGGCCCACAGAGGCAGTTAGCCTTGCACTGAGCTATGATGATTTTTGTATTTGCTAGTCAGTAAAGGACAAGGAACTTACTAGCAATCCTCTCATGCAGCACTGAAAGGCAAGTTTTTTATTGGTTATAAATGAATAGCTGTTTTCTCATCAGACGTTAATTGGTCAAATGTATATTAGATTGCCACTGTCAGTATTTTTCTCTCCCTTTTACACTTCACCTCCCTTGTTATTCCTTTAGCTGTTTCAAATTAACAGCATAATCCTGTAAGGGCATTGTCAAGCAAACTTTAGTAGTTATTGTTTTTTTGTAATTTTAATGATTACAGCTTGAGTTTGTTGCCAGATT
>NC_056741.1:196003560-196021060 GCF_019279795.1 Protopterus annectens
GGCCCGCCAAACTTGAAAAAATTTAATAAATTAACCTTGTTAATGTTTTAGTTCCCCTGCAATTCTGATGTTTCCTCACTAGATGGCGCACTCTAGATATATTGGCTTTGTTGAGGTGAAGTGTAGGCCTATTACTCCACGTTTGCACTTTACCCTTTGACCCACCGCCCCTCTATGAAGATGAGCGGACCCAAGAAAAGGAAAGTGGACAGAGAATGTCGAGTGTTCAGTAAGGAGTGGACAACTAAATATTTTTTCACTGAACACCGATCATCTGCTGTTTGCCTGATATGCCAAGAAACTGTGGCGGTTTTTAAAGAGTATAATATTAGCTGTCACTTTGCCACAAAGCACGCTAATTATGCTAGCAAGCTCTCAACAAAAGAACGGGAAGCTGCTGCTGGGAAGGTGGCAGCTAATTTGAAGGCTCAGCAAAGTTTTTTTCACCGTCAAACTGCCATTCAAGAGTCAAGTACCAAGGCCAGTTTTATGCTTTCATTCAAAATAGCAAAGGCCAGCAAACCACTGTCTGAGGGCGAGTTTTTAAAAGAATGTATGGTAGAGACAGCAGGTATTTTGTGCCCGGAGACCAAAGACAAATTTGAGAAAATCAGTTTATCACAGCGGACAGTGACTCGCCGTGTGGAACTAATAGATGAAGATATCACCATCAGATTAAACAAAAAGGCAAAGTCATTCACTTTTTATTCTTTAGCACTGGATGAAAGCAATGATGTCAAAGACACTGCTCAGCTCCTCATTTTTTAACAAAACTAACTCCAGACTTTAATGCGCTGGCTAAAAAAGGAGACCAACAACACTGCTCCCATTAAAATGTGTGTGTCTCCGTGATATGCACGTTGTTAAAATAAACAGTGCGCGCAGATCAAATATAACGCTTCACAGACTGACTTGCTGCAACTGTTTCGTCCTTGCACTGGTCGTTGTTGACTTTTGGCACCGGGGAAACAAATTGAATAAAAGGAACAGGACAAGTACATCTGCATCTCCTACCGTTTTTGAAAAAAAAGACAGTCAGGAGGAGAGTGATGGTGATATCCTGAAAAATAACAGAACTTTCAGTGCTTTAAAATAAAATGGTCATTTATTTGATTTTCAGTGATTAAAGACTCATTTCGAAGTCAGAGATTTTATTGTAATGCTTTTCTTCATTTTCATTGGAAATTAAAGCACATGTTTTCTCCATATCCCAAGATGTGTATTTTTCCCCAATGAGGTGATGTTTTCAAAGCATGCCATCTATCTGCTCCTGTTCTGGCCCCTTTGTCAAATGTTAGAACCCAATGTGGCCCACGAATCAAAAAGTTTGCCCACCCCGGTCTAAACAATAAGTATCAAACTTAAATCTGAAACAATTATTGACTTGTCTAAAATCCTTGAGGATTTATCAGAAAAGCAAACATTTTATGAGAACAGAAGGAAAAAATAGGAGAAAAAAATCAGGGTCACTCTGCAAAGTCAGGGACAGTTGAATGATATGCATTCTGTATAGCTGCTGAATTATTCAGAGATTACACGCGTATACACACACACACACACACACACACACACACACACACACACACACACACTTTGCTGCTACATGAAAAGTTATATAAAGATGCATGACACAGTAACAACAATAATCCAAGTCCTTCATGCTATAAATCCATACTGTCTCTCTTTCTCCTTTTCTCTCTTAGATACACAAGTACACACACACACACGCACACACGCGCACACACACGTAATAGTTTAATTACAATGCATATTTTCAACTAATCAGTACCTAACTAATGTCACAGACGTATTCCCAAATAACAAAATGTATAGTATATTGTACTTCCACTGTAAACATAATAAACAGGATTAGGGACTGTTAGAATCGCACTGTGTGTCATTTCACACCAGAGCCAAAGAGTACTAAAAAATCACTCTGCCTTATTCTTGCTGTAGAAGCAGGTAGCATTCAACCTTATTCTTGCTGTAGAAGCAGGTAGCATTCAACTCCACTGGTTTTATTTATTCCAGAAATATACATAGTAACATAACCAAAAAACTCTGAGTGAATTTGCCAATGATTATTAAAACACAGTTTTACCATGGCACTTCAAGTTTTCAATGGCCCAATATAATTGTGCCACGTAAATTTAACAAAGCAGTATCTGTGCCAGCCACTGACATTACCTCATAAAACCAACCACTTATCATGGAACTAATCAATAAGGGCATAGGAAACCTCCAAATACTGGAACCGTCTAAGTTTAGATTTATCAAGAGCAGGTCAACCTTATTCAACCTGGTGGACTTGTTTGAAAATGTCACCAAAGCAATAGATGAAGGTAAAATGGAACACACATTATATCTCAACCTGGCCAGAGCGTTTGACACAATGCCCCTCTCAGGCATAGCAGAAAAACTAATAATCTGGGAATAAACCCCTGTCACCTGATGAATTGCCAACTAACTCACAGATAGGATTTATGGAGATCAAAATAGGGGAAGTTATTTCCACAAAGAGACCAGTCACCAGTGCAGTCCCACAGATTTCTCTGCTGAGACCTCTCCTGTTTGGTATCTACTTCTCTGAAATAAAAGACAGTGCCAAAGGGCTGTGGATGACCAAGTTTGTAGATGACTACATGTTAGGACAGTAATTGAATCTCCATTAACCATCCTGCAGGAAGGTTTTTCCCTAATAAATAACTCGTCCAACATCACGGACTGAAACTAAATGCCAAAAAAAAAGCTGTATTATATCCTTTGGAAAGTCATCTATACCTGGAAACTACCACACTGACAATTTTCTCCAAGAGTTGACACCGCTGTTTGGAATTTGGGAATTTATGTGGGCAGGGACCTTATATTTGACCAACATGTGTCCATTATTGTAAGAAAGTCCTTCTATATTGCACAACTTATAAGCAAAATGATTGTGTCTAGATCTACAGATGTCATTGTTCCCTTTACTCAGCCCCCTTTTGTCCAATCATTGAGTATATATCCCCCATTTGGCATGCATCACTCCACACACATGCAACAATGGAATGCCCGTAGAAATAACTTACTAAAGGGATGCAACACTTAAGCAATATATCCTACATGGACTGACTCAAAACCCTGTCACTGTACTTTGTACGGATGGGTATAATATACATCAGTAAGTCAAATGGCATCAAAAATACTCAGTTTAGAGATCTAAACCTCCTCTGCAACATCAACACAATGGTTTGGAGAGACAGGTTTATCTTTTAGAGGATATTGCTGCTGTGCAACAGACTCCCCATCCATGTAAAACAAAGCTCATCCATTTCCATATTCAAGTCGATCTAGGATCTATGGATGAGAAACAGAAAATGTACCACAGGACTGACCCACCTACTATTAATGGAGAAAGGCTTTATCCCATGCATAGTTTCCCTGAAGTTCTCTATGGTATAATCTCAGTTATTCTCACTAGGGGTAATATATAATTATTAACCATGCGGTGGGTGAGGCCAGTCTAACACAAAATGGGATAGGATAATTCAAATGCCAAAAGGGGATTTCGCTAAGCTTAATATCACCCACAAGGGCAGTTAGCCTAATACTTACTTATGAATTTATAAGAGCTTCAAAACACAACCCCTAACTTGACTATGTTTATTAACATCCACAAAGGAGTGCTTTAGTTACTACAGTTAGTTACTCTATGAACCAGAAGCATTTGCACCATATGTTTGCTGCAAGAACTGTACAAAAAAAAAAAAAAACAACAAAAAGAAAAAAAGCAGGCATTTTATTCAATAAAATTCTAAAAAACAGTGTGAGCCACACACAAAATGAGCATAAAATCACAACAAACTAAACAGAAGAATCATATGTTCACAAGGGTGTCTATGAACACAGTTGTATTAAGTTAAAAAAGAAAGACATTAAAATAAACTGAGATCAGAGGTGGGGCTGCAGATGTAGATTCATTGGTTGAAATGAAAAGTCTAAATAGCTTGGTAAGAATTTTTAACTGTGAGATTATCGCTTTAATGTTCAGTTACCTTAACACTAAATCCATGCTTCTTTCTTGCCTGTCTTTCCCTGGTTATACTTGAAGAAGGTCATTTCTTATGAAATGTTCTAAGAGTTAAACTTTGATTTACCTTTATATATTTATTTCATTTTTTTTGTTTTTACATTAGTTAAATGTGCTCAAGAAATACAGAATGCATTGATTAAGCAATAACCCACGGATGGGTGGGGCAATACTGGATTTACCCACGGTCGTTGTGGTTTGGTCATGAGGGTGAAGCTGTGCCAAAAATTACTAGTCACATACAAATATAATCACTCTGTTGCCTCAGGTATCATAGATACAGCCTTTATCCACTCTATCATAATTCCCTTGCCCGATGTCTCTTCTGCACCAAAGGACTACAGAACCATTGGAGACTCATGCTTACTAAGACATGTGAAAGATTAATATGCACACAGATCTTTACTATATCAATAAATATGGTCTTCTTTGAGACCAACATTGTTTTCACAATGGCTTTAATGCCATAACTGCAGCATATGTAGTGAACAATATTATGTACTCCAAAATGAATGATGGAAATGTCAAAGCTGGTCTATTTTGTGGATGTGATTAGGGTATGTCCCTTGTGTCCAGTAAATACAGCAAGTGAAATGTTGCTAACAAAGTAAAATGGCTTAGGAAATATTTTGAAAGAAGGGCATTTCAAGTGTTTCCCAACAACTTCTTATCAGAGAAAGCTGCCTTCATACAAGGGTGCCTCAACAATCCTTTATTCACAGGACTCCTAGGAATTTCAATTTTGTAACCATTAATGCCTTGGCACTAAACACCTCAGGCCACACCCCTTTCAGTAGGAGGACTTGGACAGCCATTTCCAGGGTGAATTTCTGAGTTCCCAACCAATTATCTAGGTTCCATTTGAAGGATGACAGTATATTCCACAGTTAGTCTTCATGTTCAGTTTATTATAGAGGTGGCGGAGGTGATGTGTAATGAATCTGTCTCTCCACTGTCTTTTGTTTATCTGCTGGTGAATATTTAAATCCCTGGTTCTGGCATTTGTGGAACTATTAGATTTCTGGAGATACAGGAGACACAGGACAACTAGGTCTCTCATAACATGAAAGCAAGACATAGGTTTCCTCTTAATAGTCAATAAGATAATAAATACAGGGGGATTTCAACCTTTCTTGGAAGCCAGGATCCTTGGGACATGGATTTTATCAGTTAATAACCTATGGTATCTTTCTAGTTGTTTGATATGTCTATTGAGGTATTTATTTAATTATTTGAGAACTTATTTCCATGGACCAATTTCAATCCCAGCCCAGGATGTAAAAAGTACATAACATGCAGAATACAAGTAACATGGGTAATACAGTGGAAATAAGGAATGCAATACAATGCATTAAAGGCAAAATGGAAGGTTTTGGTATGATTATGTATAATCAGTACAATTAGCAATATAACAGTGAGTATACAAGTTCAAACATATATAGACAAGTGGAGGCAGTTTAAGGCACAATAATGAACTTATATTGTATTATGTATTTACATATGTGCAGCTTAAACAGTGATATGAAGGTGAAGAAGAAAGACAGAGGAAAATAAACGAGTGAGAAGAAGACAGGGAGAGAGGGATGAAGGGTTGAACAGAACAGGGAAATGAATATTGTGGGATGTGTTTGTGTAAGTCTTGATTATAAAGTTTAACATAGGAGCAAAATCAGAGAGAAGATAATTTTTTTACGTAGTGTGCAGTGAGGGCAGGCACACAATTCTCCTTGGCTATAAGTATATTGTAATACAATAAAAGCTGTCCCGAGTCATGAGTGATATCCAGCAGTAAACTCATTGCTGAGTGCTTCCAGATAACAATCCAGGATTTTTTTAGGTCTGAATGGCATAGAGCTGCCTGCAAAATTATCCCCTCGGTTAGACGTGGAGCTGATTTCTCATCATAGAAATGGATAATGTTACTGCATTTTAAATCTTTGAATTTTGGGATATTAAATGCAGGAGCTTCAGAGATCTGGCAGTTGAAAGTCACAAGTTTATGGTCTAACTTGGGGAAATGAGATAACAAGAGAAAACTGCAAGAAGTAGCTATATTTATAAGGACCAGGTCAAGAATATTATGTCTAGTAGAACTGTTAATATTTTGGCACAGGCAGTCTTCTAGCCATACCTTCCATTGGATGCATAGACACTCCATTTTCTTTATAGGTAGTCAAAGTCTCCCTGTATAATGAAGGTTTTGTTTACAGGTATTTCATTAAGTACATTTAGCAATCATGCATAATCATTAGGTGACATGGAAGGGGACATGGAGGGTGTCCTGCAACAGGTTATAAGCTTATAGGTTGTGCTGTTTACGGTGATCTGGAGTTCAGTGAGGTCAGTTTAAGTGTCTCAGAATCTGCAGGGAAATGATATGGTCCTTGACAAATGATGAGATTTCATCCCATTTGCCACTGAGACTGAAAGCGTGGTAGGTACAAAGCCCAGAGAAAGGAGGTTATTTTTGTTTAGATTTATACTAAGTCTCAGTAATTACATAAATATGGATGTATTTTTAAGGCAAAGGATAATCTGTTGCTGAGATTTCTGGCATTGAGAAGAGCCACCTTAATGTGACTCATTTTTGGGTTAGATAGGTTTGTTATGTTGGAATGTTCTTTAGCTGGACTCTGGATAAAAAAATGCTCCATGGTGGCAGCAGATAGTTTAGCCAGTATACTGAAGCCTTGGAATGAGCAACTTGAACTGTCATGCAACTCATTCCATAATGATCCATACTAGATCATAGGATCATAGGAAGTTACTAGGCTATTGGTCCTGAGGCCCTTACAAGCCTAGCCAAGGATTTAACTCATGTTCTGCCAAGTTAGCATCCGATGCCCCCATCCAACAAGGACATAGGTGGAATCCCAGGGGGTGTATTTTCTGTTCCCCATCCAGTTATCTAGGTTGCACTAAAACCGTTAATGAGGTGCTATGCTTATCAGGGAGAGGGAGTCTATTCCACAGAAGGGGAAATCTCTAGGACACAAATCTGTCCCACCAAAAAGTCCTATTGAGGTCATGCATGTGAGTTACTTGAGTAGAGCTTGACTTGTGGCTATGCAGCAGTCCCAGCAAGGTGGGGTCTGAGATTGCTTTGTGTGCCAGACAGAGGTCACCTCTGAGGAGTCTGTATGAGTAGATGGACAGGGCCTTTAGCCTATCTGTGTAGAGTAGATGTTTGAGGTCCTTGATTCTCCTGGTGAGGAAACTCTGTGGTTTCTCCAGTTGCTGCATGTGCTTTGTGAGGTACAAACTGAAAGGGGCTTTGTACTCAATAATGGGTCTTATAAGGGAAGAATACAGGGATGATATGACCTCCTTGTCCCTGGATGAAATACCCTTACTAATAAGGTGAGCCATGTAGAAAGCTTTCCGTACAATGGAGGCAAAATTTGGTCAAAAGTCAGTTTGCTATCAACATGGATGCCCAAGTCCTTCACCACTGATTGCATGCTTAGGATATTGTTATTAATGTGATAATTTGTGGGGGCTTCACTCTCCCCAAAAGGATTATGATGCATTTTTTTGGCATTCAGTTTGAGGCCTTATTTCAGGCACCAGTCATTTGTTTGGGTGAGACCCTCTTGGAGGATGTCCACATCACTAGGTGAATTGATGACAGTGCCCAGCATGCAGTCATCTGCAAACTTGGTCAGCCATAATCCACTGGGTTTGGTCTGCACCTCAGAAAAGCATATCCCAAGCAATGACGCAGTGGTGCAGCAGTAGCATTGCTGCTTCACAGCAAGATGTTCTCTGGTTTAATTCTTGGATGGAGTGCCTTCTATGTGGACTCTGCATGTCTTCCTTGCATTCATGTTAGTATTCTCCGGGTACTCCAGTTTCCTCCCATGTTACAAAGACATGCATCTGGAGCATTCCTCCCTGGGTTTCTGCTGAAAATTGGCTTTATTCTAAGTCAGACGTTCCTGGTAAACAAATGTTAAAAAAAAAAAAACAGAGGCCCCAAGACTGAACCCTGGGGTACACCACTTGTTACAGGTCTACCGCTTGAGGTGGCTTCCCCTATTTTGACTAGGTGGTTCTATCACTGAACCAGTTTACTACCCATCTGGAAACATGGATTGATGCCTAGTTGAGAGAGTTTATCTATTACACCCGAGTGGGAAATAGTATTAAAGCCATTGGTTAGGTCAAGGTAGGTGGTGTGCACCATCTTCCCCTCGTCTATGGCTTTGGTGACTGTCTCAAAGAAGTTGACCAAATTTAACAGGCATGACATCACCTTGATGAAACCAAACTGTGTGGGATCAAGTGTTTGGAGGTTGCCAATGTTCTTGTTAATGAGGTCCATGATAGTCCCCTCCATGGCCTTGCAGATCAGGTTAGTCAGACTGATGGGTCTAAAATTTCTTGGATCGGTGGACACTCCACCTTTCTGCAAAGGGATGACAGTGGCTGTTCTCCACTTAGCTGGGATGAAGCCGCTACTTAGACTTTGGTTGAATAGGGTGCCTAATAGTGCTGCAGGTTCCTGCCTGAATTCATGTAGGATGCAGCCTGGGATGTTATCGGGTCCCATGGAGGCTGTATTTGTTTTTGCCTTTGAGATGGCAGTGATGACTTGCTTCCTAGAGATAAGTGGAGGGATCAGGTGCTGTGGATGGCCTGATTTACTGATGAGGTTGACAGAGGGGTGAAGTTTTCACTGGACCTGTCTGCCAGCAGGTTGGCTATATCTACAGCATTTGTGTAGGTGATGTCTATGACCACCAGTTCTGAGTAGATCTGAGTTCCCCTTTGACATTGTGGATATATGTGAAGAAGGCCTTATGAATGTCTTTAGTAGATGTGGCCAGTTTGGACTAAAAGTTTTATTTGGAGGATTTCACTAGTGCTCTTTTTTGCTTGTTCAAGCTAAGGAAAGCTTGCTTCCAAATAGGCTCCTGCTCCTTCTTGGTCCTGGACAGCAATTTTTTCCTTTTATTATAATGTTTATTTATTGCAGATGTCCACAGACAGGTTTACTCTTCCTTGATGATTTTGTCATGTCAGGTATTCCTGATTCCATGCAGCTATATAAATGCTCATATAGTACTTTGTTGTAGTTCTAGACATATGTGCCAGTTCCTATGGAGGGGAAGGGGCTGTAAAGCTGTTTATACCTTCCCTCAGGAGGTTGTAATCAGCTTTGGAGAAGTTTTTTTGTTTGACCCCAGCTGGGGTGGGGGGGGGGGTCGGATGAGATGGTGATTTTTAAAGTGACTACTTTGTGGTCGGATCTTACCAAGGAGGATGACACTGTAAGGATGCTGCTGTGATTATTCATGTTGGTTAATATTAAGTGCAAGATATTTTCACCTGTTATGGGGTGTCGACCAGCTGGTCCAAGGCATTTGCATTGATGGAATCAAGGAATATCTGGGCATTTGTGTTTTGGCATGAGTAGTTCTTCCAATCTATGGTTGGATAGTTAATGTTGCCAAGGATCAGGGTAAAGGGTGAATCTTGATAGATCCGAAGAGGTCCGGATAGGTGGAGTGGGCACCCTGAGACTAAGTTGGGGGTATGGTCCATGGTTTGGGTTGTGAATGTATGATAGGATGAGTATCCTGGTATGGCTGGGGTGCTCTTTGCAGCTTTGAACCAGGTTTCTGTGACTGCATAAATGTTAGCATCTTGTAGGGTTAAGAATGTTTGCAATGAGTGCAGTTTCATGTTTAGGCTCCTAGAGTTTAGTAGCATGACCTTTAATTTGCATTTTGATGACATTTTCATGTTGGTAATTTTGACCTCATGGCATTGCCTAAAAAGGGCACTATGGGGAGGCAAGACCCTTTGCCAAAAGCCTGAAGTCCAAGGGAGACAGATGCAGGCCATCTCTAGCAAAGCATCATGGTTTGTCAATCATGTCTTCCCAGGCTGTCAGGCACTGTATCCCCTTGGAATGACACCAGAAACTAAGCCAATTGTTAAAGTCAATCATTTTCTGTTTGTATTTAGGCATCATTCTAGGTGATGGTAGAATGCTGCTTAAGGCTAGGAACATACCTGCCAGGGACTCATATTCAGTGAGCTCGATCATGTCTCTCTTTATATTGTCCAGGGAGCTATGCCTCAAGTCATTCATACAAAATTGGACTATGACAGAGTCATAACAGTACCTGTTGTTGAGAGACTTGAGTGCTTGGGTGATATGGTGGATTCTGGCCCCTGACAAACATCTAACTGTGACTTTCTCCTTATGCAGCCTGGTGAGGGACACATCTGTCTGACTCACAATAGAGTCCCCTGTTACTAATATGTTGGATTTATATTTAGGCCTTAATGGCTGTGAGACACAGGTGTGTGGACTATGTGTGGTATATGGTATGGTGGGCAGTGGAGTTCACGTGTGTCTTTACCTCAGAGGTTTCTTTTGTTTGGGTATGTTTTTGTTGAGAACCTTCACATATATGGATGTGTGTTGTGTAGGTGTGGTCTTTGTGTTGACAGCCTTCTCAGTGCCAGATATACTGGCTTGTGAGGGAGGGAGCATAGACTCTAGGTTCTTAATGTAATTGCATCTCTCACAAATTGTGTTCCTAGGTCGTAGTAGTAGAGTGTTGTCCATGTACATGAGGCAGTTGCTACACTGTCTCAAGATGCCCATATCAACCAGACTGGCAGGAGAAAGCATAGGAAATTGTCCTTCCATATTTGTCATAATCTGAGGGAGAAAGGCCAGAGAGAGCTAAGAAAATAAAGAGTGGAAGGTCTAAGAGTAGCAATACTAGGTGATCACACAAGTGCTACTAAGGGAAAAATTGTAGCTGGAGTACCTCACAAAGGGTTAAAATCAGTGCAGCTGTGGTGTGTGATGTGCAGACAAGCCAAAACCAGCTCAAACACTGGGTTTAAGTGCCACAAAAATAGAAGATTCTAGTAACACAGAAATCTATCCATTCCTGCTAGTCCCTGCTTTCTTTACCAATCAGTTTGTGCCAAACAAGGTCCAGGCAGCCATGCTACTCCCACTAGCAGAGGAGGTAGGGCCCTACCAACACAATATGGCTGCCAGAAACATAGTAGAAAAACACAAGATGGCTGCTAGAAACACCAAAGGCAAATAATAAAAAACAGCTCTGGATGCAGCAAACCTGTATCCAGACTACGCTACTCACTTTATGGGTTAAGAACGCAGTAAAACTCACAACAAAGCAAGGATTAACCACTTACAGACAAAAATAAAATTCACAGTATGAAAAAAAAAGCTAAACAGTAATGTAATGCAGTAAAATGCATTAAGCAGTAATGAATTGTCGTTAATAGCAATGAAGTACAGTTAAATGCAGTTAATCAATAAATTGTTTTAAAACAGTGCAAATGTGATAAATTAGCAGTCAATCACAACAGTAAAAACGGGTCAAATAAAGCAACAATTTAGTAGAATACTGTCATCAATTTCATAAGGCTGCTGACAAGCAGTAACAGATGCTGCAAACTAAATGCAGTTAAGCACAAGCAGCAAAATGAAGTAGGAAGAGGTACAATATATATTTTTTTGTTAAGTAAAAAATGAGGAGACAAAAGATAATTCAAGGTTAAGAAGCTAAAGGGGTCAGCCTTCACAACTGATCTCACAGTACTCATTAGAATGAGGTTGGGAGGAGTGTCCAATATCAAATTTATAGTTGAGGCGAGCAATTCAAAAGCCGCCAAACCTTAAGACCACAACAACGGTTGGGTGGGTGGGAATACAAGATCAGAACAGACATAAGAACTGAATTCCCTAAGCCTACAAACAGTTGCACAGTTTAAACAGATATGCAGTAAATATTGTTTTCGTTAACCAGAAGTGCAGAAAACAGTTGAAAATAAGCACTTACGTTTTGTAGCAAATAAAGCAACAATTTAGTAGAATACTGTCATCAATTTCATAAGGCTGCTGACAAGCAGTAACAGATGCTGCAAACTAAATGCAGTTAAGCACAAGCAGCAAAATGAAGTAGGAAGAGGTACAATATATATTTTTTTGTTAAGTAAAAAATGAGGAGACAAAAGATAATTCAAGGTTAAGAAGCTAAAGGGGTCAGCCTTCACAACTGATCTCACAGTACTCATTAGAATGAGGTTGGGAGGAGTGTCCAATATCAAATTTATAGTTGAGGCGAGCAATTCAAAAGCCGCCAAACCTTAAGACCACAACAACGGTTGGGTGGGTGGGAATACAAGATCAGAACAGACATAAGGACTGAATTCCCTAAGCCTACAAACAGTTGCACAGTTTAAACAGATATGCAGTAAATATTGTTTTCGTTAACCAGAAGTGCAGAAAACAGTTGAAAATAAGCACTTACGTTTTGTAGTCTCACAGCAGTTTTTATAAAACAGTAGAGCAAGGGCAGAAGGCCTAACTCACTGCAGCTTTGAGCAAACAAGCACAACTGGTTTAAACACTGGCTATTTAAAGCAGAGAAGCAGGAACCAGCCAAATTATCCAATCAAAAAATAGTGCCCTGTAGCAGTTACTCTAGTCTGATCAGACCAAACTGAAACTCCCTCCTACAAAGAAACAGCTAGGCCTATCTAGACAAATAATTAACTGTACTACAAGCTCCAAAGGTCACAAACAATACTAGATTCAGCTCTATGTTAGTGTTTTTAAGTGCAGCAACAAGTAAAATGAACAGAACAAAAAGAGAAACAAAAAGGAGATAAAGATCAGAACAGAGGTAAGGACTGAAATTACTAAGCCTAAAAACAGTTGCACAGTTCATAGGTTCATAGGTAGATACTATGCTATTGGCCCTAGGGCCTATATAAGCCTAGCAAAATAAGGTACCCTGGCTTTCGCCACCCAAGAACATTATTTTCCTGTGCCCCTGTCGAGCAGAGCAACAGAGGTGATTCCCGGGGAGAATTTCCTATTTCCCATCCAAACATCAAGAATGTTCTTGAAGAGTGCTAATGAGGAGATTTATTTGATATAGATAGGTAGTTTGTTCCAGAGGATGGGAAGTCTCTATGATAGGAATCTATCCCTCCAGCATGTTCTGTTTATTGTGGTGACAAGGTTTAGGTTCCTAGAGTGTGTAGCTTGGAGGGATTGGGATTTCTTTAAGTGGAGCATGTCCAACAGCTCTGGGTTTGACATATCTTTGTATGTTAGTCAGAGATCGCTTCTGAGTAGGCAATATGCGACTGAATATAGCTGGAGTTTTTTGAGACGGTCTGCGTAGGGCATCTGTTTGAGGCTGGTAATCCTCTTTGTGAGGTATTTCTGCAGCCTTTCCAGTTGTTGTAGATGTCTTGTGAAGTACATACCAAAAGGGGCGTTATACTCTATAATGGGTCTAATGAGTATTGAATAGAGGGGAACAATGACCTCTTTTTTCCTGCATGAGAAACCTATTGTGATGAGGTGTGCCATGTAGAAGGATTTCCTGACTACTGTGGCGATGTGATTATCAAAGGAGAGATTACTGTCCGCCTGTGTACCAAGGTCTCTTATCACACTTTCAGTGTTAAGTAGACCAACACCTATGTGGTAGCTCATGAGTCCAGAGTTTTTATCAAAGGGGATGACAATGCACTTTTTGGCATTGAGCTTGAAGCCATGGCTTTGATACCAGGCACCTGTCTTAGTGAGGCCCTTTTGTAGGATGTCCACATTGTTAGGACTTTTGATTATGGCTTCAAGTTTGCAATCATCTGCGAACTACATTAGCCAAAGACCTTCTGTGTTAGCCTGTACTTCAGAAAAGTAGGTACTAAACAAGAGAGAACCCAGGACCGAACCCTGTGGTACTCCACTTGTCACTGGTCTGATGTTAGATTTGGAGTCTGCTACTTTCACAGTGTGGGTTCTGTCCGTGAGCCATTTGGCAACCCATCTTGTGACATAGGGATTTATACTTAGTTTAGTGAGTTTATGTATAATTCCAGAGTGGGAGATGGTGTCAAAAGCCTTGGAAAGATCTAGATAGGCTGTGTGAACCACCTTACCCTCATCTACAACTTTCATGTCTGCTTCAAAGAAGTCTATCAGGTTTAGGAGAGATGATCTGCCTTTTACAAACCTGAACTGGGTGGGGTCCAGAGTTTGTAGATTACCAATGTCTTTGTTTATACGTTCCATGATGATATGTTTCATGGCCTTGCAGATCAGGCTCGTTAGGCTAATGAGGCAGTAGTTCGAGATATGCAGCAAATATTGTTTTCGTTAATCAGAAGTGCAGTAAATCTAAATAGAATGATACCAACTGTTTAATGAATTGTTGAAGACAATTGTCTTTTCTTTCTAGCTATTAATTACTCCTGGAGAAGGAAGAATCCAACTCAGGATCAGAAGTGTCTTGCTTGCATTGTTCAGATGCATAAATGTTCTGACAGGCCTCTCTATTTGTCCCACAGTTTTTTCTTCCCCACATCCTTCACTCCGATATGGTTCACCATGGTATCATACTCATATTTGTCAGATGTAATGATCATTATAGCTCTAGTGATGACAGAAAACCTTTACACTGAAAGGCAACTTGCCATAAGCCTTTCTTTGTCCATCCTAGTGAGTGGCCAGTTTGTGTGCCTAAATACAGTCATCCTACACTAAGACAGTTCTGTTAGTTCAACAGTTTGGGCTAACAGATATGGACTGATTTAACTCTTCTTGATGCTCTGATGTAGGTTTGCATGAAGAAAATTTTAGATTGTCACTGGGATCTTGCTTTCTTATATCTAGGTAGTTTTAGTAAAAAAGTGTTTTACAACCTCAGCATAATACATTTTTGGGCGATTTGTTTAGACTATATGTTGTTAATAATCTATGATTTTTGTGAGAGGAAAGCCATCAGTTTAGTTAAATATTTGAACTCCTTACAGATGGAATTATTTGAACCAAGTAAGAGTTCATTATCTGTGAGTATAAGGCAATTTCAATGCCACCTAAAGATACCCAGTGCTAAGAGGCTGGTGATATAAGTTAAACAACAGACTTACCTTCAATTTTTCCAGTGATTTTGGACATTTAGTTGAGAAGTTCACAGGAAAAAGTTTTTCTAACTATATAAGCTGGTTTAGAGAGGGATGTAACCAAACAGGCTTTCTTATGGATGGACAAACTAACACAGACTAAGTACATCTATATCTGTGTGTGTGTGTGTGTGTGTGTGTGTGTGTGTGTGTGTGTGTGTGTGTGTGTGTGTGTGTGTGTGTGTGTGTGTGTGTGTGTGTGTTGTCCTCGCTAAATATGTTCTGAGGTGGGAAGGTGTCCTCCTACTTCAGGATACAGGTACACCTGTCATACCTCTCATCCTGAATCATTGTGAGATAACAATAAGGAGTTTTCCGTATGCATGAGTCAGTTGTTACACTGTCTGAAAGTAACTATTGCCATCAGGCTCGGCAGACAAGTGACAACAATCTAAGATTCCATAATAATTAGTGACGATGAATGGTTATGAGAAAACAGGATAAGTTCATAAGTAATAATTTAACTCTTGGTATAAGATGGAAGCTGATAATAAGGCATGTGGTTAAAAAACACAGCAATA
This sequence comes from Protopterus annectens, assembly GCF_019279795.1. Classification (NCBI taxonomy): domain Eukaryota; kingdom Metazoa; phylum Chordata; order Ceratodontiformes; family Protopteridae; genus Protopterus; species Protopterus annectens. Next base: position 196,019,131 of record NC_056741.1, read on the forward strand.
TGACATGACTACTATAGTATTTACAAGTGCAAAAACAAAAACACACACAAAAAAAAATGTAAAAGTGACAGAAACAAAAAGGAATCAGTAAAAACTCGCAAATTTAAATAAGACAATTTTACCCAGTAGGCTATTATGGTGTCTGCCTAACTAGTAGCAGCAATGACCAACAGATAGTCTAACCCAATTAACCTGGATGCAGTAACTGTAGAGCAATGGCTACAGTTAGTATAAGTGAATAATTCCCAGGAGCAGTAACTCTAAAGCAAATAGTTTTAGTGTGGCGTTAGTAGAGAAGTCAGCCAAGTAATAAACCTATTTTACCTAAGTAATCCAGACCTATCAAGAGCAGGACCTGTAGATTAGTAGATTTAAATATAGTACCAGTGATCAAAAGGTACAGCTGAGTAACTGAGAAAATAAGTTAATTTACATTTTATCTGCCCATTATTAACAGCCTGCAACACAACAGCATCATGTAGGTTTGACAGTAGTGAACAACAATACAACAGCGACAGCACAATATTATTAAAACTTAATAACACTACGGTCAGGAGAACAATTCTACTTACAGTAAGGTGTCCAGAAGAAGTGCAGCCAGTAATTTAATAATATAAAAAAGATGCAATGATTTCACTGTATGTAATAAAACCATAGTAAAATCAATCACTGTAGTGCAACTAACATAATGCAGAAGAGCCAGTGAAGTTTATATGTTATACAAAACAGATGATGAGATTATCTTATGTTTTGAAGTCTAGTCTCTTATGTTGGGAACTTAATAGAATTAAAATTGGTTCGCATAGCTGTGCTTGCACAGTAATGCACCAAACTCAGCAAACCTCCTATTAATTAAATACTGTAAGGCTCCACCCCCCCAACCCCCCAGAAGCTAGTCAGACAGAATGCATGAAATGCTTCTACAGAAGTTGGCCAATCAAAAACAGGTACTACAATCCTTTATAATCTATTCATAGTAACTAAATCACTCCAAATGCATGCATTAACACTTGCGGAGTTGGTCTGAGGATCATTTCTGGCATTCTGTTGTTTCTTTTTAGAAGGCTCTAATTTAGAACATCTGTCCATGGAAAAATGTAAGAATGATGTACAGCAGAGTTATAACTTATATTAGATGCATCTCTGGATAGTGACTTGTAGTTATCAAACAAAACTGAAATGACTGTCGATGTTGTTTCTCTTCTTGCATGTGATTTTGTTTTCCTTGTCTTCTGAGAAACCGATCATTTCTAGCTAAAAGGTGCTTTTATGGAAATCATTCACATTTAAATTATAATTTGTGGTTTCTTTCATTTTAGAACTCTGAATGATGTTTAATTCCTGGTGGAACTGTAATTGACTCTGCTTACAGCAATCACTGTGAGCAGTTTTCTTAAATTCCCTTTTTGTGGCCATTTAATATGAGATATCAGTCTATCATTTTTTATATGTGCATCCTTCAATCTGAAGCAACAGACAACATTCAGTGGACTTAGTTGTCAGTTTTTTCCATTGCTGTTTCAAATCCAGTTAGACATTAGAGCAGAAGTTTCTGCAGTAATTAAGTTTCTACAGTAATTGTTTTCAGCTAGACTACTACGTTTCATTATTTTTTGTCTGTTGGTTAGTATATATCAGTTTACTTTCTTCTTCTACAGGAAACTAGGCTGGTCCAATGACTTAATTCCACCATGATGTAATCCATGTGTAATACATGGAGAAGAACATATGTCTGTGCATTTATCAAATATGATGTAAAATCATGTTAAAATGGTGAAATAGGAAAGGAGCAAGGTAGACTTTAATAGTGCTCCTGCACTCAGTATTAACAAGTAAATACTTTCCTAAATATTATATAATTATACATGCAGTGTATGTATTGTGGGAACATTTAACATGACATTTCATAACATGACATTGTAATAAGGAA